>NW_027590527.1:57500-155000 GCF_964213995.1 Mustelus asterias
GAGATTTACTCTGGATCTAACCCCGTGTTGTATCTGTCCTTGGTTTGTTTGATGGGGACAGTGTAGAGGGAGCTTTACTCTATATCTAACCCCGTGCTGTATCTGTACTGGGACTGTTTTGATGGGGACAGTGTACAGTGAGCTTTAATCTGTATCTAACCCTGTGCTGTACCTGTCCTGGGAGTGTTTGATGGGGACAGTGTACAGTGAGCTTTAATCTGTATCTAACCCTGTGCTGTACCTGTCCTGGGAGTGTTTGATGGGGACAGTGTAGAGGGAGCTTTACTCTGTATCTAACCCCGTGCTGTATTTCTCCTGGGTGTGTTGGATGGGGACAGTGTAGGGGGAGCTTTACTCTGTATCAAACTCTGTGCTGTGTCTGTCCTGGGAGTGTTTGATGGGAACAGTGTAGAGAGAGCTTTACTCTGTATCGAACTCTGTGCTGTACCTGTACCTTTCCTGGGAGTGTTTGATGGGAACAGTGTCGAGGGAGCTTTACTTTGCATCTAATCCCGTGTTTCAGTTACTGATAGACTGTAGAGGAAGATCAGGTCACACACACGCTCTCCTTACACACTCTCAGACACACACACACACACACACACACACACACATGCTCTCTCTGTCTCTCACACACACACATGCTCTCTCTGTCTCTCACACACACATACACTATCTCTTACGCACTCTCTCACTCACACACATGCTCTTTCTCTCTGTCACACACGCTTTCTCTCTCACACATTCTCTCACACACACATTCTCTCACACACACTTTCACGCTCACACACTCTCACCCATGCATTCACTCTCACCCATGCATTCTCTCTCACTGACACACAGTCTCTCACTCACATACACTCACTCTCTCACACACACTTTCTCTCTCACACACATTCTCTCACACACACTTTCACGCTCACACACTCTCACCCATGCATTCTCTCTCACTGACACACTCTCACACACATGCACACAGTCTCTCACTCACATACACTCACTCTCTCACACATACACTCTCTCTCAAAATATACTCTCACTCACACACACACTCTCACACACACACACTCTCTCACACACACACTCTTTCTCTCGCACACACTCTCTCTCTCTCACACAGACAGACTCTCTCTCACGCACACGCTCTCTCGCACACACTCTCTCTCGCACACACTCTCTCACACACACACACACTCTCTCACACACACACACTCTCTCACACACGCCCTCTCTCTCACACACACACTCTCTCTCTCACACACACGGTCTCTCTCACTCACACACACTGTCTCTCACACACTCTCTCACACACACACACACTCTCTCACACACACACTCGCTCTCTCTCACACACAGACACTCTCTCTCTCACACACACACAGACACTCTCTCTCTCACACACACACACACACTCTCTCTCACACACAGTCTCTCTCACACACACACCTCTCACACACACTCTGTCTCTCTCACACACACACTCTCTCTCACACACATAGAACATAGAACATAGAACATTACAGCACAGAACAGGCCCTTCGGCCCACGATGTTGTGCCGACCTTCATCTGAAACCAAGATCAAGCTATCCCACTCCCTACCATCCTGGTGTGCTCCATGTGCCTATCCAATAACCGCTTAAATGTTCCTAAAGTGTCTGACTCCACTATCACTGCAGGCAGTCCATTCCACACCCCAACCACTCTCTGCGTGAAGAACCTACCTCTGATATCCTTCCTATATCTCCCACCATGAACCCTATAGTTATGCCCCCTTGTAATAGCTCCATCCACCCGAGGAAATAGTCTTTGAACGTTCACTCGATCTATCCCCTTCATCATTTTATAAACCTCTATTAAGTCTCCCCTCAATCTCCTCCGCTCCAGAGAGAACAGCCCCAGCTCCCTCAACCTTTCCTCATAAGACCGACACTCCAAACCAGGCAGCATCCTGGTAAATCTCCTCTGCACTCTTTCCAGCGCTTCCACATCCTTCTGATAGTGAGGTGACCAGAACTGCACGCAATATTCCAAATGCGGTCTCACCAAGGTCCTGTACAGTTGCAGCATAACCCCACGGCTCTTAAACTCCAACCCCCTGTTAATAAAAGCTAACACACTATATGCCTTCTTCACAGCTCTATCCACTTGAGTGGCAACCTTTAGAGATCTGTGGATATGGACCCCAAGATCTCTCTGTTCCTCCACAGTCTTCAGAACCCTACCTTTGACCCTGTAATCCACATTTAAATTAGTCCTACCAAAATGAATCACCTCACTCTCTCTCTCTCACACACACGGTCTCTCTCACTCACACACACTCTGTCTCTCACACACTCTCTCACACACACACACACTCTCTCACACACACACTCGCTCTCTCTCACACACAGACACTCTCTCTCTCACACACACACACACACTCTCTCTCACACATACACCTCTCTCTCTCACACACACTCTGTCTCTCTCTCACACACACACTCTCTCTCACACACACTCTCTCTCTCACACACACTCTCTCTCACACACACACTCTCTCTCACACACACACACACACTCTCTCTCTCTCTCACACACACACTCTCTCTCTCTCACACACACATTCTCTCACACACACAATGATGGGCAAAATGTAGAGGAAGATTTCAGCTGTATCTAACCCCGTGCTGTACCTGTCCTGGGTGTGTTTGATGTGCACAATGTGGAGGCAGCTTTTCCTTTAATTTAGCACCATGCTGTGTCTGTCATTGGATTATATGATGGGGACAGTGTATAGGGAGCTTCACTCTGTATCTAAACCCGTGCTGTACCTGTCCTGGGAGTGTTTGATGGGGATAGTGTAGAGGGAGCTTTACTCTGTATCTAACCCTGTGCTGTATCTGTCCTGGGAGTGTTTGATGGGGATAGTGTAGAGGGAGCTTTACTCTGTATCTAACCCTGTGCTGTATATGTCCTGGGAGTGTTAGATGAGGACAGTGAAGTGGGAGCTTTACTCTGTATCTAACCACTTGCTGTATCTGTTGTGGGTGTGTTTGATGGGGACAGTGTCGAGGGAGCTTTACTCTGTATCTAATCCCGTGCTGTACCTGTGCTGGGCGAGTTTGATGGGGACAGTGTAGAGGGAGATTTAATCTGTATCTAACCCCGTGCTGTACCTGTCCTGGGAGTGTTTGATGGGGACAGCGTCGAGGGAGATTTAATCTGTATCTCACCCCGTGCTGTGTCTGTTCTGGGAAAGTTTGATGGGGACAGTGTAGAGGTAGATTTACTCTGTATCTAACCCCGTGCTGTAACTGTCCTGGGAGTGTTTGATGGGGACAGTGTCGAGGGAGCTTTACTCTACATCTAACCACTTGCTGTATCTGTCATGGGAGTGTTTCATGGGGACAGTGAAGAGGGAGCTTTACTCTGTATCTAACCCCGTGCTGTACCTGTCCTTGGTTTGTCTGATGGGGATATTGTAGAGGGAGCTTTACTCCATATCTAACCCCCTGCTGTATCTGTCCTTGGAGTGTTTGATGGGGATAGTGCAGAGGGAGCTTTACTCTGTATCTAAACCCGTGCTGTACCTGTCCTTGGTTTGTTTGATGGGGACAGTGTAGAGGGAGCTTTACTCTGTATCTAAACCCGTGCTGTACCTGTCCTTGGTTTGTTTGATGGGGACAGTGTAGAGGGAGCTTTATCTATGTCTAACCCCGTGCTGTATCTGTTCTGGGACTGTTTGATGGGGACAGTGTACAGTGAGCTTTAATCTGTATCTAACCCCGTGCTGTACCTGTCCTGGGAGTATTTGATGGGGACAGTGTAGAGGGAGCTTTACTCTGTATCTAACCCCGTGCTGTAACTGTTCTGGGAGTGTTTGTTGGGAACAGTGCAGAGGGAGATTTACTCTGGATCTAACCCCGTGTTGTATCTGTCCTGGGAGTGTTTGTTGGGGACAGTGCAGAGGGAGATTTACTCTGTATCTAACCCCGTGCTGTATCTGTCCTTGGTTTGTTTGATGGGGACAGTATCGAGGGAGATTTACTCTGTATCTAACCCCGTGCTGTACCTGTCCTGGGCGAGTTTGTTGGGGACAGTGCAGAGGGAGCTTTACTCTATATCTAACCCCGTGCTGTATCTGTACTGGGACTGTTTTGATGGGGACAGTGTACAGTGAGCTTTAATCTGTATCTAACCCTGTGCTGTACCTGTCCTGGGAGTGTTTGATGGGGACAGTGTAGAGGGAGCTTTACTCTGTATCTAATCCCGTGTTTCAGTTACTGATAGACTGTAGAGGAAGATCAGGTCACACACACGCTCTCAGACACACACACACACACACACACACACATGCTCTCTCTGTCTCTCACACACACATACACTATCTCTTACGCACTCTCTCACTCACACACATGCTCTTTCTCTCTGTCACACACGCTTTCTCTCTCACACATTCTCTCACACACACATTCTCTCACACACACTTTCACGCTCACACACTCTCAACAATGCATTCTCTCTCACTGACACACTCTCACACACATGCACACAGTCTCTCACTCACATACACTCACTCTCTCACACACACTTTCTCGCTCTCCTTACACCCTCTCAGACACACACACACACACACACACACGCTCTCTCTTTCTCTCACACACACATACACTATCTCTTACGCACTCTCTCACTCACACACATGCTCTTTCTCTCTGTCACACACACACACTCTCTCTCACACACACTCTCTCTCACACACACACTCTCTCTCTCACACACACTCTCTCTCTCACACACTCTCTCTCGCACACACTCTCTCTCTCACACACACTCTCTCACACATACTCTGTCTCTCACACACACACTCTTTCTCACACACACACTCTCTCTAACACACCCTCTCTCTCACGCACACACTCTCTCTCTCGCACACACTCTCTCTCTCGCACACACACTCTCTCTCTCGCACACACTCTCTCTCTCGCAAACACTCTCTCACACACACTCTGTCTCACACACACACACTTTCTCACACACTCTCTCTCTCGTACACACACTCTCTCTCACACACACACACTCTCTCTCTCACACACACATTCTTTCACACACACTCTCTCACACACACACACACACTCTCTCTCACACACACACACTCTCTCTCACACACACACACATTCTCTCACACGCACACACACACTCTCTCTGTCACACACACACATCTCTCACACACACTCTCTCTCACACACACACTCTCTCTCTCTCACACACACATTCTCTCACACGCACACACACACTCTCTCTATCACACACACACACACACAATGATGGGCAAAATGTAGAGGAAGATTTGAGCTGTATCTAACCCCGTGCTGTACCTGTCTTGGGTGTGTTTGATGTGCACAATGTGGAGGCAGCTTTTCCTTTAATCTAGCACCATGCTGTATCTGTCATTGGATTATTTGATGGGGACAGTGTATAGGGAGCTTCACTCTGAATCTCACCCCGCGCTGTCCCTGTCCTGGGAGTGTTTGATGGGGACAGTGTCGAGGGAGCTTCACTCTGTATCGAAACCCGTGCTGTACATGTCCTGGGAGTGTTTGATGGGGATAGTGTCGAGGGAGCTTCACTCTGTATCTAAACCCGTGCTGTACCTGTCCTGGGAGTGTTTGATGGGGGACAGTGTAGAGGGAGCCTTACTCTGTATCTAACCCCGTGCTGTACCTGTCCTGGGAGTGTTTGATGGGGACAGTGTAGAGGGAGCCTCACTCTGTATCTATACACGTGCTGTACCTGTCCTGGGCGTGTTTGATGGGGGACAGTGTAGAGGGTGCTTTACTCTGTATCTAACCCCGTGCTATATCTCTCTTGGAAGTGGTTTATGGGGACAGTGTAGAGCGAGCTTTGCTCTGTATCTAACCCCGTGCTGTCCCATTCCTGCGAGTGTTTGATGGAGACAGTGTCGAGGGACCTTTACTCTGTATCGAACCCCGTGCTGTGTTTGTCCTGGTAGTGTATAATGGGGACAGTGTCGAGGGAGCTTTACTCTGTACCTAACCCTGTGCTGTATCTGTCCTGGGAGTGTTTGATGGGGACAGGACTTGGGGGACATTGGATTTTAGACAATGTTTAGGGTTTTAGACTTTTCGGAGTGAAATTCAGGAACACTTTGCCACACCAGCTGTGATATTAGTTTGGAACTACCTTCTATAATTCGCAGTTGATGCTCAGTCGCTTATTAATGTTCAAACCTGAAGCTGATAGATGGTATTTTACACACAGGAGAAGCAATTTAAAATCAATGGGTCAATGTTAAAATGGATGCAGGAACAGAGAGACCTGGGCTTTCAGTTCATTTTTACATCTTAAAGATTCAACCTGGGGCTCAGAATCTGTCAGTATTTCTGCATTGACTATTTCACAATCTGAGGAGTTGTGAATGGTGCGATCATCAGCGAACATCTCACCTATGGAGGGAAGGTCAGTGATGGAGCAGCTGAAGATGGTTGGGGCCTCGGACACTCACCCTGAGGAACTCCTGCAGTGATGTCCCAGGACTGAGAGGATCGGCTTTGAGATAATCGGCACATTGGGGGAAAGGTTGGAAAGCAGAGGATGTTGAATTAAGGTAAATGGCGACAGCGGCAACATGAGGCAATATCTGTGGCTTTGGAGTGATCCTTGTTGTACCCCACTATTAGCTGCTTGCCCACCTGAATATCTCACTGTTACTCTCTGCATTACTATCTCATCCCTATCTCTCAGTGACTCTGCCTCTCTCCATCTCTCCGGGGAAATTATAATGGGGAGCAAAAAAATGGCAGAAGAATTGAACATATACTTTGGTTCTGTCTTCACAAAAGAGGCACAGATAACCTGGCAGAAATGTTAGGGAACCAATGGTTTAGTGAGAGTGTGGAATTGAATTGAAGGAAATCAGTATTAGTAAGAAAATGGTGCTGGGGGAATGAATGGGGTTAAAGGCTGACAAAGCCCCAGGGCCTGATAATCTACATCCCAGAGTATTAAAGGAAGCGGCGCTGGAAATATTGGATGCATTGCTGGTCATCTTCCAAAATTCTATAGACTCTGGAACAGTTCCTACAGATTGAGGGGGTGGCAAATGTAACCTCACTATTTAAAATCATCTTTTCACTTGCGTGTAATTTATCCCAGAACACGGGCAGCATGGGCTTATCGAGAATGACGGGATAGTGTTGGGGTGGAGAAGTTATTCCTTCAAGTGGAAATCAGTGTCGTTTTGAAATGTGTTGGGGATTTCTGCCTCTCCCCATTCAATCCTTCCCAACCTCTCTGTCGAGGCTCCTTCTCACTTTCTACCAGACAATAATTTGTGTTCGAGAGCGGGTGCAGAGGAGATTGAAATGAAACAGACAGACAGTTATCTTCAACACTGAGAAATGTGAAGTGATGCACTTTGGATAATAAGTTGAGGAGAGAAACCATAAACCAACTGGGAACAAGTTAAATCATGTGCAGGTAAAGGGAAAGCTTTTATACCTCCATCAATCTGTGTCTCTCTCTTTTTCTCACTCTCTGTGTCTGTGTCTTCTGTCCATCTCTCCCTTTCTGGGAATCAGTGAAAAATATCCACAAATATTCGGCAGCCATTTGGTGTTTCTTCCCAGTGGCCATTTCGTGTGAACGCAGCACTGAGATATTTCTGACAGAGTTGTCTCTTCACTAAAGTAACGTTAGTATTTTAAATGTGACAGATACGCAGCTATGGAGACACAAACGAGGGCTGTATTCCCAGGAATTTTGGAGTGTCAGGGACAATTTGATCCAATTTGTCAGGAGTATAATGGAAAGTGATAGCACAGAGAGAGAGAAATGTTTCTTGCTGGTTATCCACCTCCTCCAGTCCCACCATCCTCCCATATCTGTTTTCCTTTCATTCTGGCTCCGTGACCATCCACAATTTGAATCGTTTCCCCATTGGGAGCTGTGTCTTCATCTGCGTGGGCTCCAACTCTGGAATTCCTTCCCTGAACGTTTTACTCAAATACATCCATGGGATGTGGGCCTGGCTGGTTCTGCCAGCGTTTACTCCTCGTCCCTAATTGCTCATGAACTGAGTGGCTTGCTAGGCCATTTCAATCAGCATCTAAGAGTCAACCACATTGCTGTGAGGCTGGAGTCACATGTAGGCCCGACCAGGTAAGGACGGCAGATTTCCTTCCGTAAAGGACATTAGTGAAGCAGATTGGTTTTCTCCATTTTAACACCTCCTTTTCCTCCAATTAAAATAGTTCGTAAAAACCATCTGGCCAAACCTTTGGGACATGTGACCCTAAACTCTCCTGTGACTCGGGGTCAAATTTCTCACATTAAGGCTCCTGTGAAGCATCTTGGGATGATACTGTTCAAGGTGCTATATAAATGCAAGTTGTTGTTGTGTGTGTCTGAGTGTCAGCTTCTGTCCATGTCCAGGACACTGCAGGTAACAGAGAATGATTCACTCTGGGCTGCGATTGTACATCTCGTGTGTGTCTCAGTATCAGCTCTGAAACATGTACAGCACTATCCCATCCTGTTTCTGTGTCTCTCTGCCTCTGTATCTGTATCTCTCCCTCTCGCTCCATCTCTCTCCCCATGACTGAAACAAACTAGAGTTTAAATCCCACACTGGGATGCTGTTCAATGTGAGTTCAGTTTTCCCAGAAATAAAAATCCTCAATTAAAAATTCCTTTGACACAGCAGAGGGAACTTTTCTCAAAGTGAATTTGCGGCTGTCTTGAATTTGAACCCAAGTTTTCAATATGGGGGTGGCACCGTGATGCAGGGGTTAGCACTGCTTCCTCACAGTGCCAGGGACCCGCCTTCGATTCCCAGCATGGGTCACTTTCTGACTGGAGTTTGAACGTCCTTCCCGTGTTTGTGTGGGTTTCCTCCGGGTGCTCCGGTTTCATCCCACACTCCAAAGATAGAACAAAGAAAATCACAGCACGGGAACAGGTCTTTCGGCTCTCCAATCCTGCACCGACCATGCTGCCTGACTGAACTAAAACCCCCTACCCTTCCGGGGACCATATCCCTCCATTCCCATCTTATTCATGTCTTTGTCAAGACGCCCTTGAAAAGTCACTATCGTATCCGTTTCCACTCCCTCCCCTGGCAACGAGTTCCAGGCACCCAGCACCCTCTGTGTAAAAAAACTTTCCTCCCACATCTCCTTTAAACCGTGCCCCTCGCACCTTAAACCTCTGCCCCCGAGTAATAACTCTTCCACCCTGGGAAAACGCTTCTGACTATCCACTCTGTCCATGCCCCTCATAATCTGGCAGACTTCTATCAGGTGTACAGGTTAGGTGGATTGGCCAAGCTAAATTGTCCCTTAGTGTCCGGAGGATTAGCGGAGGTAAATGTATGGGATTATAGGGATGGGGCCTGGGTGGGATTGTGGTCAGTGCAGACTCGATGGGCCGAATGGCCTCCTGCACTGCAGGATTCTATGAACCCTGTTCTGTATTTGGTTTGGGATTGTTTGTTGAAAAGTGTAGTTGAAGTGTTACTCTGTAATGCTGGAATTTAGGCTACGGGATGATTGGATCAAACACTTCAAGATAATAAGGGGAATGGAGAGGACTGATAAAGAACAACTTTTCCTGCTGGTTGGGGAGTCCAGGACTTGGGGACATTGGATTTCAAACAATGTTGAGGATTTTAGACTTGTAGGAGTGGAATTCAGAAACACTTTGCCACACCAGCTGTGATATTAGTTTGGAACTACCTTCTATAATTCGCAGTTGATGCTCAGTCGCTTATTAATGTTTAAATCTGAGGTTGATAGATGATATTTTTATACAGGAGAAGCAATTTAAAATCAATGGGTCAATGTTAAAATGGATGCAGGAAGAGAGAGACCTGGGCTTTCAGTTCATTTTTACATCTTAAAGATTCAACCTGGGGCTCAGAATCTGTCAGTTGAATCTACTTTTCCCACCTGATAAAATGTCAACAATTGTGTTGGGGAATGTGACAAAATGTGACATTCCTGAACAGTGGGGTTGGGAGGTTGTTTGAAAGGAGATTCAGATTGTATCAGAAAGCGTCAATTAGATTGTGTCTCTTTGGAGAAGGCGCATATTTCACAGGAAACGCCCCGAGATAAAGACGAGTTTCACCAATGTCTGAGTAACTTTCAAAGTCTGCAGACGCATGAAGGGGGCAGAGATATTGTAATATTCAGAGCAGGAGATGGGGGACAATCACAGAATTGAAGATGTGAGGCCAGCTCCTGTTTCTGAATGTCAGTGTTTAGCTTTAAAACTTTAGTCCTGGGCTAATAATTCCAAGTTTGCAATCCCACACTTTGCTGTTGTGAATTAGAGTTGTGAATTTTCTGAAATTGGTTGTGTAATAAAACTCCATGCAGGATGCAATGATTTCCATTCTGTCTGCTGCTGCAAAGCCCCCATGTCTGTCTCAGTTTCATCGTATTTATCAATGATTTGAGATCCTAGAATCATAGAATCCCTAAAGGGCAGACCATTCGGCCCATCGAGTCTGCATCGACCACAATCCCACCCAGGCCCGATTCCCGTAACCCCATATATTTACCCTGTTAATCCCCTGACACTAGGGTCAATTTATCATGGCCAATCCACCTGACCCGCACATGTTTGGAGTGTGGGAGGAAACTGGAGCACCCGGAGGAAACCCACGCAGACACTGGGAGAACTCTACAGAGACAGCGAGCTGAGGCTGGAATTGAACCTGGGTCCCTGGCGCTGTGCTAACCACTGTGTCACCTTGCCATTCATCATAGAATCCCTAAAGTGCAGAAGGAGGTCCTTTGGCCCATCAAGCCTGCCCCCGACAACAAGACCACCCAGGCCTGAATCCCCCTAATACTAAGGGGCAATTGAGCACAGCCAATCAACCTAACCCGCACGTCTTTGGAGTGTGGGAGGAAACCAGAGCACCCGGAGGAAACCCACGCAGACGCTGGGAGAACGTGCAAACTCCACACAGACAGTCACCCGAGGCTGGAATTGAACATGGGTCCTTGGTGCTGTGTGGGAGCAGTGCTAACCACTGTGCCATCATGTCGCCCGGTGATGAGACAGAATGTTTGCAACATTTCACAGAAATAGGCAGCATTTTAAGTCTTACAGCTAGAAGCTTCAAATGGCAAAGAGGTATTCCACTGCATAAGAGGCCATTCAGCTCATTGAGTCTGCACAGACTTGATGACAGAGTATCTTACCCAGGCCCTCAGCCCAGCCCTATCCCCATAACCCCATTGCTAATCCATCTAACCTATATATCTTGCGAGTGTGGAAGGTAACCAGAGCACCCGGAGGAAACCCACGCAGACACGGGGAGAATGGGCAAACTCCACACAGTCACCCGAGGCTGGAATTGAACCCGGGTCCCTGGCGCTGTGAGGCAGCAGTACGAACCACTGTGCCACCGTGCCGCCCGAAAGTAAAATGTCTTAACTGAATGGTTCAAAGAGTGAAAGATGGATTTCATTGCAGACAATTGTGTGGTCACCCACTTGAAAAAGGATAGAACAGATTGCTTTATGAATGGGGAAAGGCTGGAAAGAGTGGAGGCCCAAAGAGACTTGGGGCGGTCACATCAACATAGAAAATAGGAGGAGGAGGAGGCCATTCAGCCCTTCGAGCCTGACCCACCATTCAACACTATCATGGCCGATCCTCTGTCTCAATGCCATACCCCAGCGCTCTCCCCATACACCTCGACACCTTTAGAGTCTAGAAATCTATCTATTTCCTTCTTAAATATATTCAGTGACTTGGTCTCCACAGCTTTCTGTGGGAGAGAATTCCACAGGTTCACCACCCTCTGAGTGAAGAGGTTTCCCCTCATCTCAGTCCCAAATGGCCTCCCCCGTATCCTGAGACTGTGACCCCTTGTTCCAGACACCCCCAGCCGGAGGAAACAATATCCCTGTATCCAGCCTGTCCAGCACTGTCAGAATTTTATACCTTTCAATTAGATCCCCGCTCACTCTTCTACATTCCAGTGAATACAGGCCCAGCCGACCCAATCTCCCCTCAGACATCAATGCTGCCATCCCAGGAATCAGTCTGGTGAACATTCACCGCTCTCCCTCTGTGGCAAGTACATCCTTCCTCAGATAAGGAGAGGAACACTGTACACAAGACTCCAGGTGTGGTCTCACCGAGGCCCTGTCCAGCTGCAGTAAGACATCCTTGCTCTTCTACTCCAATCCTCTTGCAATGAAGGCCAACATGGGTGGCACAGTGGTTAGCTCTGCTGCCTCACAGTGCCACGGACCTGGGTTCAATTCTGGTCTCAGGTCACTGTCTGTGTGGAGTTTGCACGTTCTCCCCGTGTCTGCATGGGTTTCCTCCGGGTGCTCCGGTTTCCTCCCACACTCCAAAGATGCGCGCGTTAGGTTGATTGGCCGTGATAAATTGCCCCTTAATGCCAGGGAGATGAGGATATTGTGAGTGAGACTGTGGGACTGTTCTCTATCTGTGTGTGTGTGTGTGAGACTGTGCGTGTATCTGTGTGTGTGTGTGTCTGTGCATCACTGCGTTTGTTGTCAGTGAGTTTGTGTGTGTTTCACTATCTTCCTGTCTCTCAGTCCCCCAGTCCCAGAATCTGCTTCTCTTTACACAGATGCTGCCTGTCCTGCTCAGTATTCCGGGATTGACTATTTCACAAGCTGAGGAGTTGTGAATGCTGCGATCATCAGCGAACATCTCACCTATGGAGGGAAGGTCAGTGATGGAGCAGCCCCGTGCTGTCCCTGTCCTGGGAGTGTTTGATGGGGACAGTGGAGAGGGAGCTTTACTCTGTATCTAACCCCGTGCTGTACCTGTCCTGGGAGTGTTTGATGGGGACAGTGTAGAGGGAGCTTTACTCTGTATCTAACCCCGTGCTGTACCTGTCCTGGGAGTGTTTGATGGGGGACAGTGTAGAGGGAGCTTTACTCTGTACCTAACCCCGTGCTGTACCTGTCCTGGGAGTGTTTGATGGGGGCAGTGTAGAGGGAGCTTTACTCTGTATCTAACCCCGTGCTGTACCTGTCCTGGGAGTGTTTGATGGGGACAGTGTAGAGGGAGCTTTACTCTGTATCTAACCCCGTGTTGCACCTGTCCTGGGAGTGTTTGATGGGGGACAGTGTAGAGGGAGCTTTACTCTGTACCTAACCCCGTGCTGTACCTGTCCTGGGAGTGTTTGATGGGGGCAGTGTAGAGGGAGCTTTACTCTGTATCTAACCCCGTGCTGTACCTGTCCTGGGAGTGTTTGATGGGGACAGTGTAGAGGGAGCTTTACTCTGTATCTAACCCCGTGCTGTACCTGTCCTGGGAGTGTTTGATGGGGACAGTGGAGAGGGAGCTTTACTCTGTATCTAACCCCGTGCTGTACCTGTCCTGGGAGTGTTTGATGAGGACAGTGTAGAGGGAGCTTTACTCTGTATCTAACCCCGTGCTGTACCTGTCCTGGGGGGTGTTTGATGGGGACAGTGTAGAGGGAGCTTTACTCTGTATCTAACCCCGTGCTGCACCTGTCCTGGGAGTGTTTGATGGGGGACAGTGTAGAGGGAGCTTTACTCTGTACCTAACCCCGTGCTGTACCTGTCCTGGGAGTGTTTGATGGGGGCAGTGTAGAGGGAGCTTTACTCTGTACCTAACCCCGTGCTGCACCTGTCCTGGGAGTGTTTGATGGGGACAGTGTAGAGGGAGCTTTACTCTGTATCGAACCCCGTGCTGTACCTGTCCTGGGAGTGTTTCATGGGGACAGTGTAGAGGGAGCTTTACTCTGTATCTAAGCCCGTGCTGTACCTGTCCTGGGAGTGTTTGATGGGGACAGTGTAGAGGGAGCTTTACTCTGTATCTAACCCCGTGCTGCACCTGTCCTGGGAGTGTTTGATGGGGACAGTGTAGAGGGAGCTTTACTCTGTATCTAACCCCGTGCTGTACCTGTCCTGGGAGTGTTTGATGGGGACAGTGTAGAGGGAGCTTTACTCTGCATCAAACCCCGTGCTGTACCTGTCCTGGGAGTGTTTGATGGGGACAGTGTAGAGGGAGCTTTACTCTGTATCTAACCACGTGCTGTACCTGTCCTGGGAGTGTTTGATGGGGACAGTGTAGAGGGAGCTTTACTCTGTATCTAACCCCGTGCTGTACCTGTCCTGGGAGTGTTTGATGGGGACAGTGTAGAGGGAGCTTTACTCTGTATCTAACCCCGTGCTGTACCTGTCCTGGGAGTGTTTAATGGGGACAGTGTAGAGGGAGCTTTACTCTGTATCGAACCCCGTGCTGTACCTGTCCTCGGAGTGTTTGATGGGGACAGTGTCGAGGGAGCTTTACTCTGTATCTAGTCCCGTGCTGTACCTGTCCTGGGAGTGTTTGAAGGGGACAGTGTACAGGGAGCTTTACTCTGTATCTAACCCCGTGCTGTACCTGTACTGGGAGTGTTTGATGTGGGACAGTGTGGAGAGAGCTTTACTCTGTATCTAACCCCGTGCTGTACCTGTCCTGGGAGTGTTTGATGGGGACAGTGTAGAGGGAGCTTTACTCTGTATCTAACCCCGTGCTGTACCTGTCCTCGGAGTGTTTGATGGGGACAGTGTAGAGAGAGGTTTACTCTGTATCTAACCCCGTGCTGTACCTGTCCTGGGAGTGTTTCATGGGGACAGTGTCGAGGGAGCTTTACTCTGTATCTAGTCCCGTGCTGTACCTGTCCTAGGAGTGTTTGAAGGGGACAGTGTACAGGGAGCTTTACTCTGGATCTAACCCCGTGCTGTACGTGTACTGGGAGTGTTTGATGTGGGACAGTGTAGAGAGAGCTTTACTCTGTATCTCACCCCGTGCTGTACCTGTCCTGGGAGTGTTTCATGGGAACAGTGTCGAGGGAGCTTTACTCTGTATCTAACCCCGTGCTGTACCTGTCCTGGGAGTGTTTGATGTGGGACAGTGGAGAGGGAGCTTTACTCTGTATCTAACCCCGTGCTGTATCTGTCCTGGGAGTGTTTCATGGGGACAGTGTCGAGGGAGCTTTACTCTGTATCTAGTCCCGTGCTGTACCTGTCCTGGGAGTGTTTGACGGGGCCAGTGTAGAGGGAGCTTTACTCTGTATCTAACCCCGTGCTGTACCTGTCCTGGGAGTGTTTGATGGGGACAGTGTAGAGGGAGCTTTACTCTGTATCTAACCCCGTGCTGTACCTGTCCTCGGAGTGTTTGATGGGGACAGTGTAGAGAGAGCTTTACTCTGTATCTAACCCCGTGCTGTACCTGTCCTGGGAGTGTTTCATGGGGACAGTGTCGAGGAAGCTTTACTCTGTATCTAGTCCCGTGCTGTACCTGTCCTGCGAGTCTTTGAAGGGGACAGTGTACAGGGAGCTTTACTCTGTATCTAACCCCGTGCTGTACCTGTACTGGGAGTGTTTGATGTGGGACAGTGTACAGAGAGCTTTACTCTGTATCTAACCCCGTGCTGTACCTGTCCTGGGAGTGTTTCATGGGGACAGTGTCGAGGGAGCTTTACTCTGTATCTAACCCCGTGCTGTACCTGTCCTGGGAGTGTTTGATGTGGGACAGTGTAGAGAGAGCTTTACTCTGTATCTAAGCCCGTGCTGTACCTGTCCTGGGAGTGTTTGATGGGGAGAGTGTAGAGGGAGCTTTGCTCTGTATCTAACCCCGTGCTGTACCTGTCCTGGGAGTGTTTGATGGGGACAGTGGAGAGGGAGCTTTACTCTGTATCTAACCCTGTGCTGCAACTGTCCTGGGAGTGTTTGATGGGGACAGTGTAGAGGGAGCTTTACTCTGTATCTAACCCCGTGCTGTACCTGTCCTGGGAGTGTTTGATGGGGACAGTGTAGAGGGAACTTTACTCTGTATCTAACCCCGTGCTGTAACTGTCCTGGGAGTGTTTGATGGGGACAGTGTAGAGGGAGCTTTACTCTGTATCTAGTCCCGTGCTGTACCTGTCCTGGGAGTGTTTGATGGGGACAGTGTAGAGGGAGCTTTACTCTGTATCTAACCCCGTGCTGTACCTGTCCTGGGAGTGTTTGATGGGGACAGTGTAGAGGGAGCTTTACTCTGTATCTAACCCCGTGCTGTACCTGTCCTGGGAGTGTTTGATGGGGACAGTGGAGAGGGAGCTTTACTCTGTATCTAACCCCGTGCTGTACCTGTCCTCGGAGTGTTTGATGGGGACAGTGGAGAGAGAGCTTTACTCTGTATCTAACCCCGTGCTGTACCTGTCCTGGGAGTGTTTCATGGGGACAGTGTCGAGGGAGATTTACTCTGTATCTAGTCCCGTGCTGTACCTGTCCTGGGAGTGTTTGAAGGGGACAGTGTACAGGGAGCTTTACTCTGTATCTAACCCCGTGCTGTACCTGTACTGGGAGTGTTTGATGTGGGACAGTGTAGAGAGAGCTTTACTCTGTATCTAACCCCGTGCTGTACCTGTCCTGGGAGTGTTTGATGGGGACAGTGTAGAGGGAGCTTTACTCTGTATCTAACCCCGTGCTGTACCTGTCCTCGGAGTGTTTGATGGGGACAGTGTAGAGAGAGCTTTACTCTGTATCTAACCCCGTGCTGTACCTGTCCTGGGAGTGTTTCATGGGGACAGTGTCGAGGAAGCTTTACTCTGTATCTAGTCCCGTGCTGTACCTGTCCTGGGAGTGTTTGAAGGGGACAGTGTACAGGGAGCTTTACTCTGTATCTAACCCCGTGCTGTACCTGTACTGGGAGTGTTTGATGTGGGACAGTGTACAGAGAGCTTTACTCTGTATCTAACCCCGTGCTGTACCTGTCCTGGGAGTGTTTCATGGGGACAGTGTCGAGGGAGCTTTACTCTGTATCTAACCCCGTGCTGTACCTGTCCTGGGAGTGTTTGATGTGGGACAGTGTAGAGAGAGCTTTACTCTGTATCTAAGACCGTGCTGTACCTGTCCTGGGAGTGTTTGATGGGGAGAGTGTAGAGGGAGCTTTGCTCTGTATCTAACCCCGTGCTGCAACTGTCCTGGGAGTGTTTGATGGGGACAGTGTAGAGGGAGCTTTACTCTGTATCTAACCCCGTGCTGTACCTGTCCTGGGAGTGTTTGATGGGGACAGTGTAGAGGGAACTTTACTCTGTATCTAACCCCGTGCTGTAACTGTCCTGGGAGTGTTTGATGGGGACAGTGTAGAGGGAGCTTTACTCTGTATCTAGTCCCGTGCTGTACCTGTCTTGGGAGTGTTTGATGGGGACAGTGTAGAGGGAGCTTTACTCTGTATCTAACCCCGTGCTGTACCTGTACTGGGAGTGTTTGATGTGGGACAGTGTAGAGAGAGCTTTACTCTGTATCTAACCCCGTGCTGTACCTGTCCTGGGAGTGTTTGATGGGGACAGTGTAGATGGAGCTTTACTCTGTATCTAACCCCGTGCTGTACCTGTCCTCGGAGTGTTTGATGGGGACAGTGTAGAGAGAGCTTTACTCTGTATCTAACCCCGTGCTGTACCTGTCCTGGGAGTGTTTCATGGGGACAGTGTCGAGGGAGCTTTACTCTGTATCTAGTCCCGTGCTGTACCTGTCCTAGGAGTGTTTGAAGGGGACAGTGTACAGGGAGCTTTACTCTGGATCTAACCCCGTGCTGTACCTGGACTGGGAGTGTTTGATGTGGGACAGTGTAGAGAGAGCTTTACTCTGTATCTCACCCCGTGCTGTACCTGTCCTGGGAGTGTTTCATGGGAACAGTGTCGAGGGAGCTTTACTCTGTATCTAACCCCGTGCTGTACCTGTCCTGGGAGTGTTTGATGTGGGACAGTGTAGAGAGAGCTTTACTCTGTATCTAACCCCGTGCTGTACCTGTCCTGGGAGTGTTTGATGTGGGACAGTGTAGAGAGAGCTTTACTCTGTATCTATCCCCGTGCTGTACCTGTCCTGGGAGTGTTTGATGGGGACAGTGTAGAGAGAGCTTTACTCTGTATCTAACCCCGTGCTGTACCTGTCCTGAGAGTGTTTGATGGGGACAGTGTAGAGAGAGCTTTACTCTGTATCTAACCCCGTGCTGTACCTGTCCTGGGAGTGTTTGATGTGGGACAGTGTAGAGAGAGCTTTACTCCGTATCTAACCCCGTGCTGTACCTGTCCTGGGAGTGTTTGATGGGGACAGTGTAGAGAGAGCTTTACTCTGTATCTAACCCCGTGCTGTACCTGTCCTCGGAGTGTTTGATGGGGACAGTGTAGAGAGAGCTTTACTCTGTATCTAACCCCGTGCTGTACCTGTCCTGGGAGTGTTTGATGGGGACAGTGTAGAGGGAGCTTTACTCTGTATCTAACCCCGTGCTGTACCTGTCCTGAGAGTGTTTGATGGGGACAGTGTCGAGGGAGCTTTACTCTGGATCTAACCCCGTGCTGTACCTGTCCTGGGAGGGTTTGAAGGGGCCAGTGTAGAGGGAGCTTTACTCTGTATCTAACCCCGTGCTGTACCTGTCCTGGGAGTGTTTGATGGGGACAGTGTAGAGGGAGCTTTACTCTGTATCTAACCCCGTGCTGTACCTGTCCTCGGAGTGTTTGATGGGGGCAGTGTCGAGAGAGCTTTACTCTGTATCTAACCCCGTGCTGTACCTGTCCTGGGAGTGTTTCATGGGGACAGTGTCGAGGAAGCTTTACTCTGTATCTAGTCCCGTGCTGTACCTGTCCTGCGAGTCTTTGAAGGGGACAGTGTACAGGGAGCTTTACTCTGTATCTAACCCCGTGCTGTACCTGCACTGGGAGTGTTCGATGGGGACAGTGTAGAGAGAGCTTTACTCTGTATCTAACCCCGTGCTGTACCTGTACTGGGAGTGTTTGATGTGGGACAGTGTAGAGAGAGCTTTCCTCTGTATCTAACCCCGTGCTGTACCTGTCCTGGGAGTGTTTGATGGGGACAGTGTAGAGGGAGCTTTACTCTGTATCGAACCCCGTGCTGTACCTGTCCTGGGAGTGTTTGATGTGGGACAGTGTAGAGAGAGCTTTACTCTGTATCTAACCCCGTGCTGTACCTGTCCTGGGAGTGTTTGATGGGGACAGTGTAGAGGGAGCTTTACTCTGTATCTAACCCCGTGCTGTACCTGTCCTGGGAGTGTTTGATGGGGACAGTGTAGACGGAGCTTTACTCTGCATCTAACCCCGTGCTGTACCTGTCCTGGGAGTGTTTGATGGGGACAGTGTAGAGGGAGCTTTACTCTGTATCTAACCCCGTGCTGTACCTGTCCTGGGAGTGTTTGATGGGGACAGTGTAGAGGGAGCTTTACTCTGTATCTAACCCCGTGCTGTACCTGTCCTGGGAGTGTTTGATGGGGACAGTGTAGAGGGAGCTTTACTCTGTATCTAACCCCGTGCTGTACCTGTCCTGGGAGTGTTTGATGGGGACAGTGTAGAGGGAGCTTTACTCTGTATCGAACCCCGTGCTGTACCTGTCCTGGGAGTGTTTGATGGGGACAGTGTCGAGGGAGCTTTACTCTGTATCTAGTCCCGTGCTGTACCTGTCCTGGGAGTGTTTGAAGGGGACAGTGTACAGGGAGCTTTACTCTGTATCTCACCCCGTGCTGTACCTGTACTGGGAGTGTTTGATGTGGGACAGTGTAGAGAGAGCTTTACTCTGTATCTAACCCCGTGCTGTACCTGTCCTGGGAGTGTTTGATGGGGACAGTGTAGATGGAGCTTTACTCTGTATCTAACCCCGTGCTGTACCTGTCCTGGGAGTGTTTCATGGGGACAGTGTCGAGGGAGCTTTACTCTGTATCTCGTCCCGTGCTGTACCTGTCCTAGGAGTGTTTGAAGGGGACAGTGTACAGGGAGCTTTACTCTGGATCTAACCCCGTGCTGTACCTGTACTGGGAGTGTTTGATGTGGGACAGTGTAGAGAGAGCTTTACTCTGTATCTCACCCCGTGCTGTACCTGTCCTGGGAGTGTTTCATGGGAACAGTGTCGAGGGAGCTTTACTCTGTATCTAACCCCGTGCTGTACCTGTCCTGGGAGTGTTTGATGTGGGACAGTGTAGAGAGAGCTTTACTCTGTATCTAACCCCGTGCTGTACCTGTCCTGGGTGTGTTTGATGTGGGACAGTGTAGAGAGAGCTTTACTCTGTATCTAACCCCGTGCTGTACCTGTCCTCGGAGTGTTTGATGGGGACAGTGTAGAGAGAGCTTTACTCTGTATCTAGTCCCGTGCTGTACCTGTCCTAGGAGTGTTTGAAGGGGACAGTGTACAGGGAGCTTTACTCTGGATCTAACCCCGTGCTGTACCTGTCCTGGGAGTGTTTGATGTGGGACAGTGTAGAGAGAGCTTTACTCTGTATCTGTCTCTCACACACACTCTCTGTCTCTCACACACACTCTCTGTCTCTCTCACACGCTCTCTGTCTCGCTCACACACTCTCTGTCTCTCACACACTCTCTGTCTCGCTCACACACACTCTCTGTCTCTCTCACACACACTCTGTCTCTCTCACACACACTCTCTGTCTCTCACACTCACTCTCTGTCTCACTCACACACTCTCTGTCTCTCACACACACTCTGTCTCTCACACACACTCTCTGTCTCTCACACACACTCTCTGTCTCTCACACATACTCTCTGTCTCTCACACATACTCTCTGTCTCTCACACACACTCTCTGTCTCTCACACACACTCTCTGTCGCTCTCACACACTCTCTGTCTCTCACACACACACTCTCTGTCTCGCTCTCACACACTCTGTCTCTCACACACACTCTGTCTCGCTCACACACACTCTCTGTCTCTCTCACACGCTCTCTGTCTCGCTCACACACTCTCTGTCTCTCACACACTCTCTGTCTCGCTCACACACACTCTCTGTCTCTCTCACACACACTCTGTCTCTCTCACACACACTCTCTGTCTCTCACACTCACTCTCTGTCTCACTCACACACTCTCTGTCTCGCTCACACACACTCTCTGTCTCTCACACACACTCTCTGTCTCGCTCACACACTCTCTGTCTCTCACACACTCTCTGTCTCGCTCACACGCACTCTCTGTCTCTCACACACTCTCTGTCTCTCACACACACTCTCTGTCTCTCACACACACTCTCTGTCTCTCACACACTCTCTGTCTCGCTCACACACACTCACTGTCTCTCACACACACTCTCTGTCTCGCTCACACGCTCTCTGTCTCTCACACACTCTCTGTCTCTCTCACACACACACTCTGTCTCTCTCACACACACTCTCTGTCTCTCTCACACACACTCTCTGTCTCTCTCACACACACACTCTGTCTCTCTCACACACTCTCTGTCTCTCACACACACTCTCTGTCTCGCTCACACACACTCTGTCTCGCTCACACACACTCTGTCTCGTTCACACACACTCTCTGTCTCTCACACACACTCTCTGTCTCGCTCACACACACTCTGTCTCTCACACATTCTCTGTCTCGCTCACACACACTCTCTGTCTCGCTCACACACACTCTCTGTCTCGCTCACACACACTCTCTGTCTCTCACACACACTCTGTGTCTCTCACACACACTCTCTGTCTCTCACACACACTCTCTGTCTCGCTCACACACACTCTCTGTCTCGCTCACACGCTCTCTGTCTCGCTCACACACTCTCTGTCTCTCACACACTCTCTGTCTCGCTCACACACACTCTCTGTCTCTCTCACACACACTCTCTGTCTCTCACACTCACTCTCTGTCTCACTCACACACTCTCTGTCTCTCACACACACTCTCTGTCTCTCACACACACTCTCTGTCTCTCACACACACTCTCTGTCTCTCACACACACTCTCTGTCGCTCTCACACACTCTCTGTCTCTCACACACACTCTCTGTCTCGCTCACACACACTCTCTGTCTCGCTCTCACACACTCTGTCTCTCACACACACTCTCTGTCTCGCTCACACACACTCTCTGTCTCTCTCACACGCTCTCTGTCTCGCTCACACACTCTCTGTCTCTCACACACTCTCTGTCTCGCTCACACACACTCTGTGTCTCTCTCACACACACTCTGTCTCTCTCACACACACACTCTGTCTCTCACACTCACTCACTGTCTCACCCACACACTCTCTGTCTCGCTCACACACACTCTCTGTCTCTCACACACACTCTCTGTCTCGCTCACACACTCTCTGTCTCTCACACACACTCTCTGTCTCTCTCACACACACTCTGTCTCTCACACACACACTCTCTGTCTCTCACACACACTCTCTGTCTCTCACACACACTCTGTCTCTCACACACTCTCTGTCTCGCTCACACAGACTAACTGTCTCTCACACACACTCTCTGTCTCGCTCACACACTCTGTCTCTCACACACTCTCTGTCTCTCACACACTCTCTGTCTCGCTCACACACACTCTGTCTCTCACACACTCTCTGTCTCGCTCACACACACTCTCTGTCTCGCTCACACACACTCTCTGTCTCGCTCACACACACTCTCTGTCTCTCACACACACTCTCTGTCTCTCACACACACTCTCTGTCTTTCACACACACTCTCTGTCTTTCACACACACTCTCTGTCTCTCACACACACTCTCTGTCTCGCTCACACACACTCTCTGTCTCTCACACACACTCTCTGTCTCTCACACACACTCTCTGTCTCTCACACACACTCTCTGTCTCTCACACACACTCTCTGTCTCTCACACACACTCTCTGTCTCGCTCACACACACTCCCTGTCTCTCACACACACTCTCTGTCTCGCTCACACACACTCTCTGTCTCTCACACACACTCTCTGTCTCTCACATACACTCTCTGTCTCGCTCACACACACTCTCTTTCTCGCTCACACACACTCTGTCTCTCACACACACTCTCTGTCTCGCTCACACACACTCTCTGTCTCGCTCACACACACTCTGTCTCTCACACACTCTGTCTCGCTCACACACACTCTCTGTCTCGCTCACACACACTCTCTGTCTCGCTCACACACACTCTCTGTCTCTCACACACACTCTCTGTCTCTCACACACACTCTCTGTCTCTCACACACACTCTCTGTCTCGCTCACACACACTCTCTGTCTCTCACACACACTCTCTGTCTCTCACACACACTCTCTGTCTCGCTCACACACATTCTCTGTCTCTCACACACACTCTCTGTCTCGCTCACACACACTCTCTGTCTCTCACACACACTCTCTGTCTCTCACATACACTCTCTGTCTCGCTCACACACACACTCTCTTTCTCGCTCACACACACTCTGTCTCTCACACACACTCTCTGTCTCGCTCACACACACTCTCTGTCTCGCTCACACACACTCTCTG
The DNA here is from genome assembly GCF_964213995.1 of Mustelus asterias. Lineage (NCBI taxonomy): Eukaryota > Metazoa > Chordata > Chondrichthyes > Carcharhiniformes > Triakidae > Mustelus > Mustelus asterias. Next base: position 80,777 of record NW_027590527.1, read on the forward strand.
TCTCCCTCACACACACTCTCTGTCTCTCTCACACACACTCTCTGTCTCTCTCACACACACTCTGTCTCTCTCACACACACTCTCTGTCTCTCACACTCACTCTCTGTCTCACTCACGCACTCTCTGTCTCGCTCACACACTCTCTGTCTCACTCACGCACACTCTCTGTCTCTCACACACACTCTCTGTCTCGCTCACACACTCTCTGTCTCTCACACACACTCTCTGTCTCTCTCACACACACTCTCTGTCTCTCACACACACTCTCTGTCTCTCACACACACTCTCTGTCTCTCACATGCTCTCTGTCTCGCTCACACACTCTCTGTCTCGAGATAGTGTCGAGGGAGCTTCACTCTGTATCTAAACCCGTGCTGTACATGCCCTGGGAGTGTTTGATGGGGATAGTGTAGAGGGAGCTTTACTCTGTATCTAACCCTGTGCTGTATATGTCCTGGGAGTGTTTGATGAGGACAGTGAAGTGGGTGCTTTACTCTGTATCTAATCCCATGCTGTACCTGTGCTGGGCGAGTTTGATGGGGACAGTGAAGAGGGAGATTTACTCTGTATCTCACCCCGTGCTGTATCTGTTCCGGGAGGGTTTGATGGGGACAGTGTCGAGGGAGTTTTACTCTACATCTAACCACTTGCTGTATCTGCCCTGGGAGTGTTTGATGGGGACAGTGAAGAGGGAGCTTTACTCTGTATCTAACCCCGTGCTGTACCTGTCCTTGGTTTGTCTGATGGGGATATTGTAGAGGGAGCTTTACTCCATATCTAACCCCCTGCTGTATCTGTTGTTGGAGTGTTTGATGGGGATAGTGCAGAGGGAGCTTTACTTTGTATCTCACCCATGCTGTGCCTGTCCTGGGAGTGTTTGATGGTGAAAGTATTGAGGGAGCTTTACTCTGTATCTAACCCCGTGCTGTACCTGTCCTGGGCGAGTTTGTTGGGGACAGTGCAGAGGGAGCTTTACTCTGCATCGAACCCCGTGCTGTATCTGTCCTTGGTTTGTTTGATGGGGACAGTGTAGAGGGAGCTTTACTCTGTATCTAACCCCGTGCTGTATCTGTCCTGGGTGTGTTGGATGGGGACAGTGTAGAGAGAGCTTTACTCTGTATCGAACTCTGTGCTGTACCTGTACCTTTCCTCGGAGTGTTTGATGGGAACAGCGTCGAGGGAGCTTTACTTTGCATCTAATCCCGTGTTTCAGTTACTGATAGACTGTCGAGGAAGATCAGGTCACACACACGCTCTCCTCACACACTCTCAGACACACACACACACACACACACATGCTCTCTCTGTCTCTCACACACACATACACTATCTCTTACGCACACTCTCACTCACACACACACACTCTCTCTCTCACACACACACTCTCTCTCACACACACACACTCTCTCACACACACACACTCTCTCTCACACACACACTCTCTCCCGCGCACACACTCTCTCTCCCACACACTCTCTCTGTCTCTCACACACTCTCTCTGTCTCTCACACACTCTCTGTCTCTCTCACACACTCTCTGTCTCTCACACACACTCTCTGTCTCTCACACACACTCTCTGTCTCTCACACACACTCTCTGTCTCGCTCACACACTCTCTGTCTCGCTCACACACTCTCTGTCACTCACACACACTCTCTGTCTCTCTCACACACACTCTCTGTCTCGCTCACACACACTCTCTGTCTCGCTCACACACACTCTCTGTCTCTCTCACACACACTCTCTGTCTCTCTCACACACACTCTCTGTCTCGCTCACACACTCTCTGTCTCTCACACACTCTCTCTCTCACACACTCTCTGTCTCGCTCACACACACTCTCTGTCTCGCTCACACACACTCTCTGTCTCGCTCACACACACTCTCTGTCTCTCTCACACACACTCTCTGTCTCGCTCACACGCTCGCTGTCTCTCACACACTCTCTGTCTCGCTCACACACACTCTCTGTCTCGCTCACACACACTCTCTGTCTCGCTCCCACACTCTCTGTCTCGCTCACACACACAGTCTCTGTCTCTCTCACACACAGTCTCTGTCTCTCTCACACACACTCTCTGTCTCTCTCACACACTCTCTGTCTCGCTCACACACTCTCTGTCTCGCTCACACACACTCTCTGTCTCTCTCACACACACTCTGTCTCTCACACACACTCTCTGTCTCTCTCACACACACTCTCTGTCTCTCACTCACACGCTCGCTGTCTCTCACACACTCTCTGTCTCGCTCACACACACTCTCTGTCTCTCACACACACACTCTGTCTCGCTCACGCACACTCTGTGTTGTATCTATCCTGTGAGTGTTTGATGGGGACAGTGTAGAGGGAGCTTTATTCTGTATCTAACCCCATGCTGTACCTGTCCTGGGTGTGTTTGATGGGGACAGTGTGGAGGGAGCTTTACTCTGTATCTAACCCCGTGCTGTATCTCTCCTGGAAGTGTTTTATGGGGACAGTGTAGAGCGAACTTTACTCTGTATCTAACCCCGTGCTGTCCCTGTCCTGCGAGTGTTTGATGGAGACAGTGTCGAGGGAGCTTTACTCTGTATTGAACCCCGTGCTGTATTTGTCCTGGGAGTGTTTAATGGGGACAGTGTCGAGGGAGCTGTACTCTGTACCTAACCCTGTGCTGTACCTGTCCTGGGAGTGTTTGATGGGGACAGGACTTGGGGGACATTGGATTTTAGACAATGTTTTGGGTTTTAGACTTTTCGGAATGAAATTCAGGAACACTTTGCCACACCAGGTGTGATATTAGTTTGGAACTACCTTCTATAATTCACAGTTGATGCTCAGTCGCTTATTAATGTTCAAACCTGAAGTTGATAGATGGTATTTTACACACAGGAGAAGCAATTTAAAATCAATGGGTCAATGTTAAAATGGATGCAGGAACAGAGAGACCTGGGCTTTCAGTTCATTTTTACATCTTAAAGATTGAACCTGGGGCTCAGAATCTGTCAGTTGAATCTACTTTTCCTCTCCCGAAAACGTGTCAACAATTGTGTTGGGGAATGTGACAAAAGGTGACATTCCTGCATCCTGCACAGTGGGGTTGGGAGGTTGTTTGAAAGGAGATTCAGAAAGTGTCAATTAGATTGTGTCTCTTTGCAGAAGGTGAGTATTTCACAGGAGATGCCTTGAGATAAAGGAAAGTTTTACCAATGTCTGCGTAACTTTCAAAGTCTCCAGACGCATGAAGGGGGCAGAGATTTTGTAATATTCAGAGCAGGAGATGCCAGACAATCACAGAATTGAAGATGTGAGGCCATCTCTTGTTTCGGAATGTCAACCTGTAGCTTTTAAACTTTAGTCCTGGGCTAATCATTCCAAGTTTGCAATCCCACACTTTGCTGTTGTGGATTTTGAGTTGTAAATTTTCTGAAATTGATTCTGTAATAAAAATCCCTGCAGGATGCAATGATTCCCATTCTGTCTGCTGCTGCCAAGCCCCAGTTTGTGTCTCAGTTTCACTCTTTATCAACCATTTAAGATCCAAGAGCCATAGAATTCCTACACTGCAGAATGAGGCCATTCAGCCCAACAAGCCTGCCCCGACAATAATCCCACCCAGGCCCGAATCCCCCTGACACTAAGGGGCAATTTAGCAAACGTGCAAACTCCACACAGACAGTCACTCGAGGCGGGGAATCGAAACCCAGATCCCTGGCGCTGTGAGTCAGCAGTGCTAACCACTGTGCCACCGTGTCGCCCGGTGATGAGACAGAACGTTTGCCAAAGTGCACAGAAATAGGCAGCATTGTCAGCATTTTAGCTGGAAGCTTCAAATGACAAAGGGATCTTAATAGTAGAGTCACAGAATCCCTGCAGTGCAGAAGGAGACCATTCAGCCCATCGAGTCTGTACTGACTCTCTGACACAGTATCTTACCAAGGCCCTTGACCCAGCCCTATCCCCGTAACCCCACACATTTACCTGAATCCACCGAACCAACACAGCTTTGGACAGGAAACGGCAATTTACTGTGTCCAATCCACAAATTTGGAAAATACTGGGATGGATTGAGAAATGGTTTCCGGGCAGAAAACAGAGCTCAGATACAAATGGGCCCTTTGGCCCAACTTTTCCCTGCCACCCAGTTTTTACCATTAAGCTCGTATCAAATGCCTTGCGTTTGGCCCAAATACCTCCATACCAATCTTACCAGAATAACTGTCTAAATGCTTTTTAAAATATAAAATTGTGTCCGCTTCTACTACGACCTCTGGCAGCTTGTTCCAATCCCTCACCATAAGACATAGGAGCGGAAGTAAGGCCATTCGGCCCATCGAGTCCACTCCACCATTCAATCATGGTTGATTTCAACTCCATTTACCCGCTCTCTCCCCATAGCCCTTAATTCCTCGAGAAATCAAGAATTTATCAATTTCTGTCTTGAAGACGCTCAACGTCTCGGCCTCCACAGCCCTCTGTGGTAATGAATTCCACAGACCTACCACCCTCTGGCTGAAGAAATTTCTCCTCATCTCTGTTCTAAAGTGACTCCCTTTTATTCTAAGGCTGTGCCCCCGCGTCCTAGTCTCCCCTGCTAATGGAAACAACTTCCCTACGTCCATCCTATCTAAGCCGTTCATTATCTTGTAAGTTTCTATTAGATCTCCCCTCAACCTCCTAAACTCCAATGAATACAATCCCATGATCCTCAGACGTTCATCGTATGTCAGGCCTACCATTCCCGGGACCACCCTATGTGTGAAAAGAATTGCCCTCTGGACCCGCTCCCCTCTCACCTTAAACCTGTGTCTTCTAGTTTTAGACTCCCCTCCCTTTTGGAAAAGATGTTGACGAGCTTATCAAAGAACAAAGAGAATTACAGCACAGGAACAGGCCCTTCGGCCCTCCAAGCCTGCACCAACCATGCTGCCCGACTGAACTAAAACCCCCTACCCTTCCGGGGACCATATCCCTCTATTCCCATCCTATTCATGTATTTGTCCAGACGTTCCATAAAACTCACTATCGTATCTGCTTCCACTCCCTCCCCCGGCAGCGAGTTCCAGGCACCCACCACCCTCTGTGTAAAAAAACTTGCCTTGTACATCTCCTTTAAACCTTGCCCCTCACACCTTAAACCTATGCCCCCTAGATTTTGAATCTTCCACCCTGGGAAAAAGCTTCTGACTATCCACTCTGTCCATGCCCCTCATAATCTTGTAGAATTCTATCAGGTCATCCCTCAACCTCCGTCGTTCCAGTGAGAACAAACCAAGTTTCTCCAATCTCTCCTCAGAGCTAATGCCCTCCATACCAGGCAACATCCTGGTAAATCTTTTCTGAACCCTCTCCAAATTCTCCACATCTTTCTGGTCGTGTGTCGATCAGAATTGAACACTATATTCCAAGTGCGGCCTAACTAGGGTTCTATAAAGCTGCTATATCCATGCCCTCATTATTTGAGAGACCTCTATAAGAACACCACTAAGCCAACTCAAGGGAAAAAAAGTCCCAGAGTATCCAGCCTCTCATTATAACTCAAACCATCAGGACCCCATAGCATCCGAGTAATTCTTTTCTGCACACTTTCTAGCTTAATAATCTCCTTTCTATAAGGGTTACCAGAACAATACACAGCATTCCAAGTGTGGTCTTACCAATGTCTTGTACAACTTCAACAAGACGTCCCAACTCCTGTATTCCATGTTCTGACCAATGAAACCAAGCATGTGGAATGCCTTCTTCACCACTCTATCCACCTGTGACTTCACTTTCAAGGAGCTATCAATCTGTACCCCGAGATCCCTTTGTTCTGTAACTCTCACCAACACCCTACCATTAACTGAGTAAGTCCTGTGTTGGTTCGATCCACCAAGATGTATCACCTTGCATTTATCTAAATTAAACTCCATCTGCCATTCAACAGCCCACTGGCCCAATTGATCAAGATCCCATTGCAACCCTCGATAACCTTCTTCACTGTCCACTATGCCACAAATCTTGGTGTCAACTGTAAACTTACAAACCATGCCTCCTAAATTCTCATCCAAATCATTAATATAGATGACCAATAACAGTGGACCCAGCACCGATCCCTGAGGCACCCCGCTGGTCACAGGCCCCCAGTTTGACCAAAAAAACAACCCTCTACAACCACCCTCTGTCTTCTGTCATCAAGCCTATTTTATATCCATTTGGCTACCTCACCCTGGATCCCGTGAGATTTAACCAAATTCTGTCTGCTTTTGTTTTTAAATGTTTACATTTTTAAACACTGAAATCTCTTGCCCTTGTTGGGAATATCAGTGCGGTTTGAGAAAAGCAAACACTGATCCCACACTCAACACCCCCCAACACAGGACTGAGCAGAGAGTGTGAAATGTGACTGGTGTGAGTGTGGATTGTCTTTTAAAAGTGGGTAAGAAACACTCCTCCATTTTCAAATCTTTACCTTGCTTATGTAGCGTCTTGGACTCCCCTGTCACTCACTATCCATCTGAATTAATCTCTATTCCTCACTGTCTAACTGTTACTCTCTGCATTGCTCCCTCTCCCTATCTCTCTCTTACTCTGCATCGCTCCATCTCTCTCTCTTCCTCTCCCTCTCTCCCTCTCTCTCATCCACCATGTTGTTTATCGTTAAGGGGTCTAATCACGGAGAATTCAAACACTCTTTCTGTTTCTGTCTTGGCAGAATTAGCAACATCAGTGGATATTTCAAGACTGGATTCACACAATACAGACAGAACGCTGGTGAGCTCAGTACACGTGGTACCTGAATGTTACAATAAGATAGAATCTGTATTCAGACACCTGTCACCCCACAGGGTCCAAACTTCACCGTGTTAATTTGATTTGATTTGATTGATTTGTATTGGGATGCAGTGAAAAGTATTGTTTCTTGTGCGCTATCCAGACAAAACATTCTGTACATAGAGTACACAGGGGAGAAGGAGAGGAAAGGGTGCAGAATAGAGTGTTGCAGTTACCGATAGACTGTAGAAAAAGATCAGCTCACACACACACTCTCTCTTACACACACACATAATCTCACACACACACACACACACACACACACTCACACTCTCACACACACACTCTCACACACACACTCTCACACACACACTCTCACACACACACTCTTAGACACACACATAATCTCATGCACACACACGCTCTCTCTCTCTCACACACACACGCCCTCTCTCTCTCTCACACACACTCTCTCACACTCTCCGACGCACACATACTATCTCACACACACACACTCTCTCTCTCTCTCTCACACACACACACACACACACACACACACACACACTCTCTCTCTCTCTCTCACACACACAATGTATAGGGAGATATACGCTGTATCTCACCCGATGCTGTACCTGTCCTGGGTGTGATTGATGTGTCGGCAGCTTTTCCCTGTATCTATCCCCATGCTGTATCTGTCATTGGAATATTTGATCGTCATGATGTGGAGATTTGATAGTTATTTGATAGTGACAGTGCAGAGGGAGCTTTATCTGTATCTAACCCCGTGCTGTACCTGTCCTGTGTGTGTTTCATGGGGACAGTGTAGAGGGAGCTTTATCTGTATCTAACCCCGCGCTGTCCCTGTCCTGTGTGTGTTTCATGGGGACAGTGGAGAGGGAGCTTTACTGTGGATCTAACCCCGTGCTGTATCTGTCCTGGGAGTGTTTGATGGGGACAGTGTAGAGGGAGCTTTACTCTATATCTAACGCCGTGCTGTATCTGTTCTGGGACGGTTTTGATGGGGAGAGTGTACAGTGAGCTTTAATCTGTATCTAACCCCGTGCTGTACCTGTCCTGGGAGTGTTTGATGGGGACAGTGTAGAGGGAGCTTTACTCTATATCTAACCCCGTGCTGTATCTGTTCTGGGACAGTTTGATGGGGACAGTGTACAGTGAGCTTTAATCTGTATCTAACCCCGTGCGGTACCTGTCCTGGGAGTGTTTCATGGGGACAGTGTGGAGGGAGCTTTACTCTGTATCGAACTCTGTGCTGTACCTGTACCTTTCCTGGGAGTGTTTGATGGGAACTGTGTCGAGGGAGCTTTACTTTGCATCTAATCCCGTGTTTCAGTCACTGATAGACTGTAGAGGAAGATCAGGTCACACACACGCTCTCCTTACACACTCTCAGACACACACACACACACACATGCTCTCTCTGTCTCTCACACACACACATACACTATCTCTTACGCACTCTCTCACTCACACACATGCTCTTTCTCTCTGTCACACACACTTTCTCTCTCACACACATTATCTCACACACACTTTCACGCTCACACACTCTCACCCATGCATTATCTCCAACTGACACTCTCACACACATGCACTCAGTCTCTCACACACAAATAAACTCACTCTCTCACACACATACACTCACTCTCTCACACACATACACTCTCTCAAACATATACTCTCTCTCAGACACACACTCTCTCACACACACACACGCACTCTCTCACACACACACTCTCTCTCACACACACTCTCTCTCTCGCACACACTCTCTCTCTCGCACACACTCTCTCTCTCACACAGTCTCTCTCTCTCACATATACACTCTCTCAAACATATACTCTCTCACGCACACACTCTCTCACGCACACACTCTGTCTCTCACACAGTCTCTCTCTCTCACACACACACTCCCTCTCACGCACACGCTCTCTCTCTCGGACACACTCTCTCTCTCGCACACACTCTCTCTCGCACACACTCTCTCTCACACGCACACTCTCTCTCACACACACACTCTCTCTCACACACACACTCTCTCTCGCACACACTCTCTCTCTCACACGCTCTCTCTCTCACACACACACTCTCTCTCTCACACACACACTCTTTCTCACACACACACTCTCTCTCACACACACACTCTCTCTCACACACACACACACTCTCTCTCTCTCACACACACACTCTCCCTCTCTCACACACACACTCTCTCTCTCTCACACACACATTCTCTCACAATCACAATGATGGGCAAAATGTAGAGGAAGATTTGAGCTGTATCTAACCCCGTGCTGTACCTGTCCTGAGTGTGTTTGATGTGCACAATGTGGAGGCAGCTTTTCCTTTAATCTAGCACCATGCTGTGTCTGTCATTGGATTATATGATGGGGACAGTGTATAGGGAGCTTCACTCTGTATCTAAACCCGTGCTGTACCTGTCCTGGGAGTGTTTGATGGGGACACTGTATAGGGAGCTTCACTCTGTATCTAAACCCGTGCTTTACCTGTCCTGGGAGTGTTTGATGGGGACAGTGTAGAGGGAGCTTTACTCTGTATCTAACCCCATGCTGTATATGTCCTGGGAGTGTCAGATGAGGACAGTGAAGTGGGAGCTTTACTCTGTATCTAACCACTTGCTGTATCTGTTGTGGGAGTGTTTGATGGGGACAGTGTCGAGGGAGCTTCACTCTGTATCTAACCCCGTGCTGTACCTGTGCTGGGCGAGTTTGATGGGGACAGTGTAGAGGGAGATTTAATCTGTATCTAACCCCGTGCTGGACCTGTCCTGGGAGTGTTTGATGGGGACAGTGTAGAGGGAGCTTTACTCTGTATCTAACCCCGTGCTGTAACTGTTCTGGGAGTGTTTGTTGGGAACAGTGCAGAGGGAGATTTACTCTGGATCTAACCCCGTGTTGTATCTGTCCTTGGTTTGTTTGATGGGGACAGTGTAGAGGGAGCTTTACTCTATATCTAACGCCGTGCTGTATCTGTTCTGGGACGGTTTTGATGGGGAGAGTGTACAGTGAGCTTTAATCTGTATCTAACCCTGTGCTGTACCTGTCCTGGGAGTGTTTGATGGGGACAGTGTAGAGGGAGCTTTACTCTATATCTAACCCCGTGCTGTATCTGTTCTGGGACATTTTGATGGGGACAGTGTACAGTGAGCTTTAATCTGTATCTAACCCCGTGCGGTACCTGTCCTGGGAGTGTTTCATGGGGACAGTGTGGAGGGAGCTTTACTCTGTATCGAACTCTGTGCTGTACCTGTACCTTTCCTGGGAGTGTTTGATGGGAACTGTGTCGAGGGAGCTTTACTTTGCATCTAATCCCGTGTTTCAGTCACTGATAGACTGTAGAGGAAGATCAGGTCACACACACGCTCTCCTTACACACTCTCAGACACACACACACACACACACATGCTCTCTCTGTCTCTCACACACACACATACACTATCTCTTACGCACTCTCTCACTCACACACATGCTCTTTCTCTCTGTCACACACACTTTCTCTCTCACACACATTATCTCACACACACTTTCACGCTCACACACTCTCACCCATGCATTATCTCCAACTGACACTCTCACACACATGCACTCAGTCTCTCACACACAAATAAACTCACTCTCTCACACACATACACTCACTCTCTCACACACATACACTCTCTCAAACATATACTCTCTCTCAGACACACACTCTCTCACACACACACACGCACTCTCTCACACACACACTCTCTCTCACACACACTCTCTCTCTCGCACACACTCTCTCTCTCGCACACACTCTCTCTCTCACACACACACACTCTCTCACATATACACTCTCTCTCAAACATATACTCTCTCACGCACACACTCTCTCACGCACACACTCTGTCTCTCACACAGTCTCTCTCTCTCACACACACACTCCCTCTCACGCACACGCTCTCTCTCTCGGACACACTCTCTCTCTCGCACACACTCTCTCTCGCACACACTCTCTCTCACACGCACACTCTCTCTCACACACACACTCTCTCTCACACACACTCTCTCTCTCGCACACACTCTCTCTCTCACACACTCTCTCTCTCACACACACACTCTCTCTCTCACACACACACTCTTTCTCACACACACACTCTCTCTCACACACACACTCTCTCTCTCTCACACACACACTCTCTCTCTCTCACACACACATTCTCTCACAATCACAATGATGGGCAAAATGTAGAGGAAGATTTGAGCTGTATCTAACCCCGTGCTGTACCTGTCCTGAGTGTGTTTGATGTGCACAATGTGGAGGCAGCTTTTCCTTTAATCTAGCACCATGCTGTGTCTGTCATTGGATTATATGATGGGGACAGTGTATAGGGAGCTTCACTCTGTATCTAAACCCGTGCTGTACCTGTCCTGGGAGTGTTTGATGGGGACACTGTATAGGGAGCTTCACTCTGTATCTAAACCCGTGCTTTACCTGTCCTGGGAGTGTTTGATGGGGACAGTGTAGAGGGAGCTTTACTCTGTATCTAACCCCATGCTGTATATGTCCTGGGAGTGTCAGATGAGGACAGTGAAGTGGGAGCTTTACTCTGTATCTAACCACTTGCTGTATCTGTTGTGGGAGTGTTTGATGGGGACAGTGTCGAGGGAGCTTCACTCTGTATCTAACCCCGTGCTGTACCTGTGCTGGGCGAGTTTGATGGGGACAGTGTAGAGGGAGATTTAATCTGTATCTAACCCCGTGCTGTACCTGTCCTGGGAGTGTTTGATGGGGACAGTGTAGAGGGAGCTTTACTCTGTATCTAACCCCGTGCTGTAACTGTTCTGGGAGTGTTTGTTGGGAACAGTGCAGAGGGAGATTTACTCTGGATCTAACCCCGTGTTGTATCTGTCCTTGGTTTGTTTGATGGGGACAGTGTAGAGGGAGCTTTACTCTATATCTAACCCCGTGCTGTATCTGTACTGGGACTGTTTTGATGGGGACAGTGTACAGTGAGCTTTAATCTGTATCTAACCCTGTGCTGTACCTGTCCTGGGAGTGTTTGATGGGGACAGTGTAGAGGGAGCTTTACTCTGTATCTAACCCCGTGCTGTATCTCTCCTGGGTGTGTTGGATGGGGACAGTGTAGGGGGAGCTTTACTCTGTATCAAACTCTGTGCTGTGTCTGTCCTGGGAGTGTTTGATGGGAACAGTGTAGAGAGAGCTTTACTCTGTATCGAACTCTGTGCTGTACCTGTACCTTTCCTGGGAGTGTTTGATGGGAACACTGTCGAGGGAGCTTTACTTTGCATCTAATCCCGTGTTTCAGTTAATGATAGACTGTAGAGGAAGATCAGGTCACACACACGCTCTCCTTACACACTCTCAGACACACACACACACATGCTCTCTCTGACTCTCACACACACATACACTATCTCTTACGCACTCTCTCACTCACACACATGCTCTTTCTCTCTGTCACACACACTTTCTGTCACACACACACTTTCTCTCTCACACACATTCTCTCACACACACTTTCACGCTCACACACCCTCACCCATGCATTCTCTCTCACTGACACACTCTCACACACATGCACACAGTCTCTCACACACACATACACTCACTCTCTCACACACATACACTCACTCTCTAACACACACATGCACACAGTCTCTCACTCACATACACTCACTCTCTCACACATACACTCTCTCTCAAACATATACTCTCACACACACACACTCTCTCTCACACACACACACACTCTCTCACACACACACTCTCTCACACACACACTCTCTCTCACACACACACACACTCTTTCTCTCGCACACACTCTCTCTCTCTCTCACAGACTCTCTCTCACGCACACGCTCTCTCGCACACACTCTCTCTCGCACACACATGCACACAGTCTCTCACTCACATACACTCACTCTCTCACACATACACTCTCTCTCAAACATATACTCTCACACACACACACTCTCTCTCACACACACACACTCTCTCTCACACACACACACACTCTCTCACACACACACACACTCTCTCACACACACACACTCTCTCTCACACACACACACACTCTTTCTCTCGCATACACTCTCTCTCTCTCACACAGACAGACTCTCTCTCACGCACACGCTCTCTCGCACACACTCTCTCTCGCACACACTCTCTCACGCACACACACACACTCTCTCACACACACACACTCTCTCACACACGCCCTCTCTCTCACACACACTCTCTCTCCCTCACACACACGGTCTCTCTCACTCACACACACTCTGTCTCTCACACACTCTCTCACACACACACACACTCTCTCACACACACACTCGCTCTCTCTCACACACAGACACTCTCTCTCTCACACACACACACACACTCTCTCTCACACACAGTCTCTCTCTCACACACAGTCTCTCTCACACACACACTCTCTCTCTCACACACACTCTCTCTCTCACACACACACTCTCTCTCACACACACACTCTCTCTCACACACACACTCTCTCTCACACACACACTCTCTCTCACACACACACTCTCTCTCACACACACACTCTCTCTCACACACACACTCTCTCTCACACACACACTCTCTCTCACACACACACTCTCTCTCACACACACACTCTCTTTCTCTCACACACTCTCTCTCTCACACACACATTCTCTCACACACACAATGATGGGCAAAATGTGGAGGAAGATATCAGCTGTATCTAACCCCGTGCTGTACCTGTCCTGGGTGTGTTTGATGTGCATAATGTGGAGGCAGCTTTTCCTTTAATCTAGCACCATGCTGTGTCTGTCATTGGATTATATGATGGGGACAGTGTATAGGGAGCTTCACTCTGTATCTAAACCCGTGCTGTACCTGTCCTGGGAGTGTTTGATGGGGATAGTGTAGAGGGAGCTTTACTCTGTATCTAACCCTGTGCTGTATATGTCCTGGGAGTGTTTGATGGGGACAGTGTCGAGGGAGCTTTACTCTGTATCTAATCCCGTGCTGTACCTGTGCTGGGCGAGTTTGATGGGGACAGTGTAGAGGGAGATTTAATCTGTATCTAACCCCGTGCTGTACCTGTCCTGGGAGTGTTTGATGGGGACAGCATCGAGGGAGATTTAATCTGTATCTCACCCCGTGCTGTGTCTGTTCCGGGAGTGTTTGATGGGGACAGTGTAGAGGTAGATTTACTCTGTATCTAACCCCGTGCTGTAACTGTCCTGGGAGTGTTTGATGGGGACAGTGTCGAGGGAGATTTAATCTGTATCTCACCCCGTGCTGTGTCTGTTCCGGGAGTGTTTGATGGGGACAGTGTTCAGGTAGATTTACTCTGTATCTAACCCCATGCTGTACCTGTCCTAGGAGTGTTTGATGGGGACAGTGTAGAGGGAGATTTAATCTGTATCTAACCCCGTGCTGTACCTGTCCTGGGAGTGTTTGATGGGGACAGCGTCGAGGGAGATTTAATCTGTATCTCACCCCGTGCTGTGTCTGTTCTGGGAGTGTTTGATGGGAACAGTGCAGAGGGAGATTTACTCTGGATCTAACCCCGTGTTGTATCTGTCCTTGGTTTGTTTGATGGGGACAGTGTAGAGGGAGCTTTACTCTGTATCTAACCCCGTGCTGTAACTGTTCTGGGAGTGTTTGTTGGGAACAGTGCAGAGGGAGATTTACTCTGGATCTAACCCCGTGTTGTATCTGTCCTTGGTTTGTTTGATGGGGACAGTGTAGAGGGAGCTTTACTCTATATCTAACCCCGTGCTGTATCTGTACTGGGACTGTTTTGATGGGGACAGTGTACAGTGAGCTTTAATCTGTATCTAACCCTGTGCTGTACCTGTCCTGGGAGTGTTTGATGGGGACAGTGTAGAGGGAGCTTTACTCTGTATCTAACCCCGTGCTGTATCTCTCCTGGGTGTGTTGGATGGGGACAGTGTAGGGGGAGCTTTACTCTGTATCAAACTCTGTGCTGTGTCTGTCCTGGGAGTGTTTGATGGGAACAGTGTAGAGAGAGCTTTACTCTGTATCGAACTCTGTGCTGTACCTGTACCTTTCCTGGGAGTGTTTGATGGGAACACTGTCGAGGGAGCTTTACTTTGCATCCAATCCCGTGTTTCAGTTACTGATAGACTGTAGAGGAAGATCAGGTCACACACACGCTCTCCTTACACACTCTCAGACACACACACACACACACACACACACATGCTCTCTCTGTCTCTCACACACACATACACTATCTCTTACGCACTCTCTCACTCACACACATGCTCTTTCTCTCTGTCACACACACTTTCTCTCACACACACACTTTCTCTCTCACACACATTCTCTCACACACACTTTCACGCTCACACACTCTCACCCATGCATTCTCTCTCACTGACACACTCTCACACACATGCACACAGTCTCTCACTCACATACACTCACTCTCTCACACATACACTCTCTCTCAAACATATACTCTCACTCACACACACACTCTCACACACACACACACTCTCTCACACACACACTCTCACACACACACTCTCACACACACACACTCTCACACACACACACTCTCTCACACACACACACACACTCTCTCACACACACACACACACTCTCTCACACACACACTCTTTCTCTCGCACACACTGTCTCTCTCTCACACAGACAGACTCTCTCTCACGCACACGCTCTCTCGCACACACTCTCTCTCGCACACACTCTCTCACACACACACACACACTCTCTCACACACACACACTCTCTCACACACGCCCTCTCTCTCACACACACTCTCTCTCCCTCACACACACGGTCTCTCTCACTCACACACACTGTCTCTCACACACTCTCTCACACACACACACACTCTCTCACACACACACTCGCTCTCTCTCACACACAGACACTCTCTCTCTCACACACACACACACACTCTCTCTCACACACAGTCTCTCTCACACACACACCTCTCTCTCTCACACACACTCTCTCTCTCACACACACACTCTCTCTCACACACACACTCTCTCTCACACACACACTCTCTTTCTCTCACACACACTCTCTCTCTCACACACACATTCTCTCACACACACACTCTCTTTCTCTCACACACACTCTCTCTCTCACACACACATTCTCTCACACACACAATGATGGGCAAAATGTAGAGGAAGATTTGAGCTGTATCTAACCCCGTGCTGTACCTGTCCTGGGTGTGTTTAATGTGCATAATGTGGAGGCAGCTTTTCCTTTAATCTAGCACCATGCTGTGTCTGTCATTGGATTATATGATGGGGACAGTGTATAGGGAGCTTCACTCTGTATCTAACCCCGTGCTGTACCTGTCCTGGGAGTGTTTGATGGGGATAGTGTAGAGGGAGCTTTACTCTGTATCTAACCCTGTGCTGTATATGTCCTGGGAGTGTTTGATGAGGACAGTGAAGTGGGAGCTTGACTCTGTATCTAACCACTTGCTGTATCTGTCGTGGGAGTGTTTGATGGGGACAGTGTCGAGGGAGCTTTACTCTGTATCTAATCCCGTGCTGTACCTGTGCTGGGCGAGTTTGATGGGGACAGTGTAGAGGGAGATTTAATCTGTATCTAACCCCGTGCTGTACCTGTCCTGGGAGTGTTTGATGGGGACAGCGTCGAGGGAGATTTAATCTGTATCTCACCCCGTGCTGTACCTGTCCTGGGTGTGTTTGATGTGCACAATGTGGAGGCAGCTTTTCCTTTAATTTAGCACCATGCTGTGTCTGTCATTGGATTATATGATGGGGACAGTGTATAGGGAGCTTCACTCTGTATCTAAACCCGTGCTGTACCTGTCCTGGGAGTGTTTGATGGGGATAGTGTAGAGGGAGCTTTACTCTGTATCTAACCCTGTACTGTATATGTCCTGGGAGTGTTTGATGAGGACAGTGAAGTGGGAGCTTTACTCTGTATCTAACCACTTGCTGTATCTGTTGTGGGTGTGTTTGATGGGGACAGTGTCGAGGGAGCTTCACTCTGTATCTAATCCCGTGCTGTACCTGTGCTGGGCGAGTTTGATGGGGACAGTGTAGAGGGAGATTTAATCTGTATCTAACCCCGTGCTGTACCTGTCCTGGGAGTGTTTGATGGGGACAGTGTAGAGGGAGATTTAATCTGTATCTAACCCCGTGCTGTACCTGTCCTGGGAGTGTTTGATGGGGACAGCGTCGAGGGAGATTTAATCTGTATCTCACCCCGTGCTGTGTCTGTTCTGGGAGTGTTTGATGGGAACAGTGCAGAGGGAGATTTACTCTGGATCTAACCCCGTGTTGTATCTGTCCTTGGTTTGTTTGATGGGGACAGTGTAGAGGGAGCTTTACTCTGTATCTAACCCCGTGCTGTAACTGTTCTGGGAGTGTTTGTTGGGAACAGTGCAGAGGGAGATTTACTCTGGATCTAACCCCGTGTTGTATCTGTCCTTGGTTTGTTTGATGGGGACAGTGTAGAGGGAGCTTTACTCTATATCTAACCCCGTGCTGTATCTGTACTGGGACTGTTTTGATGGGGACAGTGTACAGTGAGCTTTAATCTGTATCTAACCCTGTGCTGTACCTGTCCTGGGAGTGTTTGATGGGGACAGTGTAGAGGGAGCTTTACTCTGTATCTAACCCCGTGCTGTATCTCTCCTGGGTGTGTTGGATGGGGACAGTGTAGGGGGAGCTTTACTCTGTATCAAACTCTGTGCTGTGTCTGTCCTGGGAGTGTTTGATGGGAACAGTGTAGAGAGAGCTTTACTCTGTATCGAACTCTGTGCTGTACCTGTACCTTTCCTGGGAGTGTTTGATGGGAACACTGTCGAGGGAGCTTTACTTTGCATCCAATCCCGTGTTTCAGTTACTGATAGACTGTAGAGGAAGATCAGGTCACACACACGCTCTCCTTACACACTCTCAGACACACACACACACACACACATGCTCTCTCTGTCTCTCACACACACATACACTATCTCTTACGCACTCTCTCACTCACACACATGCTCTTTCTCTCTGTCACACACACTTTCTCTCACACACACACTTTCTCTCTCACACACATTCTCTCACACACACTTTCACGCTCACACACTCTCACCCATGCATTCTCTCTCACTGACACACTCTCACACACATGCACACAGTCTCTCACTCACATACACTCACTCTCTCACACATACACTCTCTCTCAAACATATACTCTCACTCACACACACACTCTCACACACACACACACTCTCTCACACACACACTCTCACACACACACTCTCACACACACACACTCTCACACACACACACTCTCTCACACACACACACACACTCTCTCACACACACACACACACTCTCTCACACACACACTCTTTCTCTCGCACACACTGTCTCTCTCTCACACAGACAGACTCTCTCTCACGCACACGCTCTCTCGCACACACTCTCTCTCGCACACACCCTCTCACACACACACACACACACTCTCTCACACACACACACTCTCTCACACACGCCCTCTCTCTCACACACACTCTCTCTCCCTCACACACACGGTCTCTCTCACTCACACACACTGTCTCTCACACACTCTCTCACACACACACACACTCTCTCACACACACACTCGCTCTCTCTCACACACAGACACTCTCTCTCTCACACACACACACACACTCTCTCTCACACACAGTCTCTCTCACACACACACCTCTCTCTCTCACACACACTCTCTCTCTCACACACACACTCTCTCTCACACACACACTCTCTCTCACACACACACTCTCTTTCTCTCACACACACTCTCTCTCTCACACACACATTCTCTCACACACACACTCTCTTTCTCTCACACACACTCTCTCTCTCACACACACATTCTCTCACACACACAATGATGGGCAAAATGTAGAGGAAGATTTGAGCTGTATCTAACCCCGTGCTGTACCTGTCCTGGGTGTGTTTAATGTGCATAATGTGGAGGCAGCTTTTCCTTTAATCTAGCACCATGCTGTGTCTGTCATTGGATTATATGATGGGGACAGTGTATAGGGAGCTTCACTCTGTATCTAACCCCGTGCTGTACCTGTCCTGGGAGTGTTTGATGGGGATAGTGTAGAGGGAGCTTTACTCTGTATCTAACCCTGTGCTGTATATGTCCTGGGAGTGTTTGATGAGGACAGTGAAGTGGGAGCTTGACTCTGTATCTAACCACTTGCTGTATCTGTCGTGGGAGTGTTTGATGGGGACAGTGTCGAGGGAGCTTTACTCTGTATCTAATCCCGTGCTGTACCTGTGCTGGGCGAGTTTGATGGGGACAGTGTAGAGGGAGATTTAATCTGTATCTAACCCCGTGCTGTACCTGTCCTGGGAGTGTTTGATGGGGACAGCGTCGAGGGAGATTTAATCTGTATCTCACCCCGTGCTGTGTCTGTTCCGGGAGTGTTTGATGGGGACAGTGTAGAGGTAGATTTACTCTGTATCTAACCCCGTGCTGTAACTGTCCTGGGAGTGTTTGATGGGGACAGTGTCGAGGGAGATTTAATCTGTATCTCACCCCGTGCTGTGTCCGTTCCGGGAGTGTTTGATGGGGACAGTGTTCAGGTAGATTTACTCTGTATCTAACCCCATGCTGTACCTGTCCTAGGAGTGTTTGATGGGGACAGTGTCGAGGGAGCTTTACTCTACATCTAACCACTTGCTGTATCTGTCCTGGGAGTATTTGATGGGGACAGTGTAGAGGGAGCTTGACTCTGTATCTAACCCCGTGCTGTAACTGTTCTGGGAGTGTTTGTTGGGAACAGTGCAGAGGGAGATTTACTCTATATCTAACCCCGTGCTGTATCTGTCCTTGGTTTGTTTGATGGGGACAGTGCAGAGGGAGCTTTACTCTGTATCTAACCCATGCTGTCCCTGCCCTGGGAGTGTTTGATGGGGACAGTATCGAGGGAGATTTACTCTGGATCTAACCCCGTGTTGTATCTGTCCTTGGTTTGTTTGATGGGGACAGTGTAGAGGGAGCTTTACTCTATATCTAACCCCGTGCTGTATCTGTACTGGGACTGTTTTGATGGGGACAGTGTACAGTGAGCTTTAATCTGTATCTAACCCTGTGCTGTACCTGTCCTGGGAGTGTTTGATGGGGACAGTGTAGAGGGAGCTTTACTCTGTATCTAACCCCGTGCTGTATCTCCCCTGGGTGTGTTGGATGAGGACAGTGTAGGGGGAGCTTTACTCTGTATCAAACTCTGTGCTGTGTCTGTCCTGGGAGTGTTTGATGGGAACAGTGTAGAGAGAGCTTTACTCTGTATCGAACTCTGTGCTGTACCTGTACCTTTCCTGGGAGTGTTTGATGGGAACAGTGTCGAGGGAGCTTTACTTTGCATCTAATCCCGTGTTTCAGTTACTGATAGACTGTAGAGGAAGATCAGGTCACACACACGCTCTCCTTACACACTCTCAGACACACACACACACACACACATGCTCTCTCTGTCTCTCACACACACACATGCTCTCTCTGTCTCTCACACACATACACTATCTCTTACGCACTCTCTCACTCACACACATGCTCTTTCTCTCTGTCACACACGCTTTCTCTCTCACACATTCTCTCTCACACACATTCTCTCACACACACTTTCACGCTCACACACTCTCACCCATGCATTCTCTCTCACTGACACACTCACACACATGCACACAGTCTCTCACTCACATACACTCACTCTCTCACACATACACTCTCTCTCACACACACACACACTCTCTCACACACACACTCTTTCTCTCGCACACACTGTCTCTCTCTCACACAGACAGACTCTCTCTCACGCACACGCTCTCTCGCACACACTCTCTCTCGCACACACTCTCTCACACACACACACTCTCTCACACACACACACTCTCTCACACACACACTCTCTTTCTCTCACACACACTCTCTCTCTCACACACACATTCTCTCACACACACACTCTCTTTCTCTCACACACACTCTCTCTCTCACACACACATTCTCTCACACACACAATGATGGGCAAAATGTAGAGGAAGATTTGAGCTGTATCTAACCCCGTGCTGTACCTGTCCTGGGTGTGTTTAATGTGCATAATGTGGAGGCAGCTTTTCCTTTAATCTAGCACCATGCTGTGTCTGTCATTGGATTATATGATGGGGACAGTGTATAGGGAGCTTCACTCTGTATCTAACCCCGTGCTGTACCTGTCCTGGGAGTGTTTGATGGGGATAGTGTAGAGGGAGCTTTACTCTGTATCTAACCCTGTGCTGTATATGTCCTGGGAGTGTTTGATGAGGACAGTGAAGTGGGAGCTTGACTCTGTATCTAACCACTTGCTGTATCTGTCGTGGGAGTGTTTGATGGGGACAGTGTCGAGGGAGCTTTACTCTGTATCTAATCCCGTGCTGTACCTGTGCTGGGCGAGTTTGATGGGGACAGTGTAGAGGGAGATTTAATCTGTATCTAACCCCGTGCTGTACCTGTCCTGGGAGTGTTTGATGGGGACAGCGTCGAGGGAGATTTAATCTGTATCTCACCCCGTGCTGTACCTGTCCTGGGTGTGTTTGATGTGCACAATGTGGAGGCAGCTTTTCCTTTAATTTAGCCCTTTAATTTAGCACCATGCTGTGTCTGTCATTGGATTATATGATGGGGACAGTGTATAGGGAGCTTCACTCTGTATCTAAACCCGTGCTGTACCTGTCCTGGGAGTGTTTGATGGGGATAGTGTAGAGGGAGCTTTACTCTGTATCTAACCCTGTACTGTATATGTCCTGGGAGTGTTTGATGAGGACAGTGAAGTGGGAGCTTTACTCTGTATCTAACCACTTGCTGTATCTGTTGTGGGTGTGTTTGATGGGGACAGTGTCGAGGGAGCTTCACTCTGTATCTAATCCCGTGCTGTACCTGTGCTGGGCGAGTTTGATGGGGACAGTGTAGAGGGAGATTTAATCTGTATCTAACCCCGTGCTGTACCTGTCCTGGGAGTGTTTGATGGGGACAGTGTAGAGGGAGATTTAATCTGTATCTAACCCCGTGCTGTACCTGTCCTGGGAGTGTTTGATGGGGACAGCGTCGAGGGAGATTTAATCTGTATCTCACCCCGTGCTGTGTCTGTTCTGGGAGTGTTTGATGGGAACAGTGCAGAGGGAGATTTACTCTGGATCTAACCCCGTGTTGTATCTGTCCTTGGTTTGTTTGATGGGGACAGTGTAGAGGGAGCTTTACTCTGTATCTAACCCCGTGCTGTAACTGTTCTGGGAGTGTTTGTTGGGAACAGTGCAGAGGGAGATTTACTCTGGATCTAACCCCGTGTTGTATCTGTCCTTGGTTTGTTTGATGGGGACAGTGTAGAGGGAGCTTTACTCTATATCTAACCCCGTGCTGTATCTGTACTGGGACTGTTTTGATGGGGACAGTGTACAGTGAGCTTTAATCTGTATCTAACCCTGTGCTGTACCTGTCCTGGGAGTGTTTGATGGGGACAGTGTAGAGGGAGCTTTACTCTGTATCTAACCCCGTGCTGTATCTCTCCTGGGTGTGTTGGATGGGGACAGTGTAGGGGGAGCTTTACTCTGTATCAAACTCTGTGCTGTGTCTGTCCTGGGAGTGTTTGATGGGAACAGTGTAGAGAGAGCTTTACTCTGTATCGAACTCTGTGCTGTACCTGTACCTTTCCTGGGAGTGTTTGATGGGAACACTGTCGAGGGAGCTTTACTTTGCATCCAATCCCGTGTTTCAGTTACTGATAGACTGTAGAGGAAGATCAGGTCACACACACGCTCTCCTTACACACTCTCAGACACACACACACACACACACATGCTCTCTCTGTCTCTCACACACACATACACTATCTCTTACGCACTCTCTCACTCACACACATGCTCTTTCTCTCTGTCACACACACTTTCTCTCACACACACACTTTCTCTCTCACACACATTCTCTCACACACACTTTCACGCTCACACACTCTCACCCATGCATTCTCTCTCACTGACACACTCTCACACACATGCACACAGTCTCTCACTCACATACACTCACTCTCTCACACATACACTCTCTCTCAAACATATACTCTCACTCACACACACACTCTCACACACACACACACTCTCTCACACACACACTCTCACACACACACTCTCACACACACACACTCTCACACACACACACTCTCTCACACACACACACACACTCTCTCACACACACACACACACTCTCTCACACACACACTCTTTCTCTCGCACACACTGTCTCTCTCTCACACAGACAGACTCTCTCTCACGCACACGCTCTCTCGCACACACTCTCTCTCGCACACACCCTCTCACACACACACACACACTCTCTCACACACACACACTCTCTCACACACGCCCTCTCTCTCACACACACTCTCTCTCCCTCACACACACGGTCTCTCTCACTCACACACACTGTCTCTCACACACTCTCTCACACACACACACACTCTCTCACACACACACTCGCTCTCTCTCACACACAGACACTCTCTCTCTCACACACACACACACACTCTCTCTCACACACAGTCTCTCTCACACACACACCTCTCTCTCTCACACACACTCTCTCTCTCACACACACACTCTCTCTCACACACACACTCTCTCTCACACACACACTCTCTTTCTCTCACACACACTCTCTCTCTCACACACACATTCTCTCACACACACACTCTCTTTCTCTCACACACACTCTCTCTCTCACACACACATTCTCTCACACACACAATGATGGGCAAAATGTAGAGGAAGATTTGAGCTGTATCTAACCCCGTGCTGTACCTGTCCTGGGTGTGTTTAATGTGCATAATGTGGAGGCAGCTTTTCCTTTAATCTAGCACCATGCTGTGTCTGTCATTGGATTATATGATGGGGACAGTGTATAGGGAGCTTCACTCTGTATCTAACCCCGTGCTGTACCTGTCCTGGGAGTGTTTGATGGGGATAGTGTAGAGGGAGCTTTACTCTGTATCTAACCCTGTGCTGTATATGTCCTGGGAGTGTTTGATGAGGACAGTGAAGTGGGAGCTTGACTCTGTATCTAACCACTTGCTGTATCTGTCGTGGGAGTGTTTGATGGGGACAGTGTCGAGGGAGCTTTACTCTGTATCTAATCCCGTGCTGTACCTGTGCTGGGCGAGTTTGATGGGGACAGTGTAGAGGGAGATTTAATCTGTATCTAACCCCGTGCTGTACCTGTCCTGGGAGTGTTTGATGGGGACAGCGTCGAGGGAGATTTAATCTGTATCTCACCCCGTGCTGTGTCTGTTCCGGGAGTGTTTGATGGGGACAGTGTAGAGGTAGATTTACTCTGTATCTAACCCCGTGCTGTAACTGTCCTGGGAGTGTTTGATGGGGACAGTGTCGAGGGAGATTTAATCTGTATCTCACCCCGTGCTGTGTCTGTTCCGGGAGTGTTTGATGGGGACAGTGTTCAGGTAGATTTACTCTGTATCTAACCCCATGCTGTACCTGTCCTAGGAGTGTTTGATGGGGACAGTGTCGAGGGAGCTTTACTCTACATCTAACCACTTGCTGTATCTGTCCTGGGAGTATTTGATGGGGACAGTGTAGAGGGAGCTTGACTCTGTATCTAACCCCGTGCTGTAACTGTTCTGGGAGTGTTTGTTGGGAACAGTGCAGAGGGAGATTTACTCTATATCTAACCCCGTGCTGTATCTGTCCTTGGTTTGTTTGATGGGGACAGTGCAGAGGGAGCTTTACTCTGTATCTAACCCATGCTGTCCCTGCCCTGGGAGTGTTTGATGGGGACAGTATCGAGGGAGATTTACTCTGGATCTAACCCCGTGTTGTATCTGTCCTTGGTTTGTTTGATGGGGACAGTGTAGAGGGAGCTTTACTCTATATCTAACCCCGTGCTGTATCTGTACTGGGACTGTTTTGATGGGGACAGTGTACAGTGAGCTTTAATCTGTATCTAACCCTGTGCTGTA
The DNA here is from genome assembly GCF_964213995.1 of Mustelus asterias. NCBI lineage: Eukaryota > Metazoa > Chordata > Chondrichthyes > Carcharhiniformes > Triakidae > Mustelus > Mustelus asterias. The sequence goes on from NW_027590527.1 coordinate 105,556, forward strand.
CCTGTCCTGGGAGTGTTTGATGGGGACAGTGTAGAGGGAGCTTTACTCTGTATCTAACCCCGTGCTGTATCTCTCCTGGGTGTGTTGGATGAGGACAGTGTAGGGGGAGCTTTACTCTGTATCAAACTCTGTGCTGTGTCTGTCCTGGGAGTGTTTGATGGGAACAGTGTAGAGAGAGCTTTACTCTGTATCGAACTCTGTGCTGTACCTGTACCTTTCCTGGGAGTGTTTGATGGGAACAGTGTCGAGGGAGCTTTACTTTGCATCTAATCCCGTGTTTCAGTTACTGATAGACTGTAGAGGAAGATCAGGTCACACACACGCTCTCCTTACACACTCTCAGACACACACACACACACACACATGCTCTCTCTGTCTCTCACACACACACATGCTCTCTCTGTCTCTCACACACATACACTATCTCTTACGCACTCTCTCACTCACACACATGCTCTTTCTCTCTGTCACACACGCTTTCTCTCTCACACATTCTCTCACACACACATTCTCTCACACACACTTTCACGCTCACACACTCTCACCCATGCATTCTCTCTCACTGACACACTCACACACATGCACACAGTCTCTCACTCACATACACTCACTCTCTCACACATACACTCTCTCTCACACACACACACACTCTCTCACACACACACTCTTTCTCTCGCACACACTGTCTCTCTCTCACACAGACAGACTCTCTCTCACGCACACGCTCTCTCGCACACACTCTCTCTCGCACACACTCTCTCACACACACACACTCTCTCACACACACACACTCTCTCACACACACACTCTCTTTCTCTCACACACACTCTCTCTCTCACACACACATTCTCTCACACACACACTCTCTTTCTCTCACACACACTCTCTCTCTCACACACACATTCTCTCACACACACAATGATGGGCAAAATGTAGAGGAAGATTTGAGCTGTATCTAACCCCGTGCTGTACCTGTCCTGGGTGTGTTTAATGTGCATAATGTGGAGGCAGCTTTTCCTTTAATCTAGCACCATGCTGTGTCTGTCATTGGATTATATGATGGGGACAGTGTATAGGGAGCTTCACTCTGTATCTAACCCCGTGCTGTACCTGTCCTGGGAGTGTTTGATGGGGATAGTGTAGAGGGAGCTTTACTCTGTATCTAACCCTGTGCTGTATATGTCCTGGGAGTGTTTGATGAGGACAGTGAAGTGGGAGCTTGACTCTGTATCTAACCACTTGCTGTATCTGTCGTGGGAGTGTTTGATGGGGACAGTGTCGAGGGAGCTTTACTCTGTATCTAATCCCGTGCTGTACCTGTGCTGGGCGAGTTTGATGGGGACAGTGTAGAGGGAGATTTAATCTGTATCTAACCCCGTGCTGTACCTGTCCTGGGAGTGTTTGATGGGGACAGCGTCGAGGGAGATTTAATCTGTATCTCACCCCGTGCTGTACCTGTCCTGGGTGTGTTTGATGTGCACAATGTGGAGGCAGCTTTTCCTTTAATTTAGCACCATGCTGTGTCTGTCATTGGATTATATGATGGGGACAGTGTATAGGGAGCTTCACTCTGTATCTAAACCCGTGCTGTACCTGTCCTGGGAGTGTTTGATGGGGATAGTGTAGAGGGAGCTTTACTCTGTATCTAACCCTGTACTGTATATGTCCTGGGAGTGTTTGATGAGGACAGTGAAGTGGGAGCTTTACTCTGTATCTAACCACTTGCTGTATCTGTTGTGGGTGTGTTTGATGGGGACAGTGTCGAGGGAGCTTCACTCTGTATCTAATCCCGTGCTGTACCTGTGCTGGGCGAGTTTGATGGGGACAGTGTAGAGGGAGATTTAATCTGTATCTAACCCCGTGCTGTACCTGTCCTGGGAGTGTTTGATGGGGACAGTGTAGAGGGAGATTTAATCTGTATCTAACCCCGTGCTGTACCTGTCCTGGGAGTGTTTGATGGGGACAGCGTCGAGGGAGATTTAATCTGTATCTCACCCCGTGCTGTGTCTGTTCTGGGAGTGTTTGATGGGAACAGTGCAGAGGGAGATTTACTCTGGATCTAACCCCGTGTTGTATCTGTCCTTGGTTTGTTTGATGGGGACAGTGTAGAGGGAGCTTTACTCTGTATCTAACCCCGTGCTGTAACTGTTCTGGGAGTGTTTGTTGGGAACAGTGCAGAGGGAGATTTACTCTGGATCTAACCCCGTGTTGTATCTGTCCTTGGTTTGTTTGATGGGGACAGTGTAGAGGGAGCTTTACTCTATATCTAACCCCGTGCTGTATCTGTACTGGGACTGTTTTGATGGGGACAGTGTACAGTGAGCTTTAATCTGTATCTAACCCTGTGCTGTACCTGTCCTGGGAGTGTTTGATGGGGACAGTGTAGAGGGAGCTTTACTCTGTATCTAACCCCGTGCTGTATCTCTCCTGGGTGTGTTGGATGGGGACAGTGTAGGGGGAGCTTTACTCTGTATCAAACTCTGTGCTGTGTCTGTCCTGGGAGTGTTTGATGGGAACAGTGTAGAGAGAGCTTTACTCTGTATCGAACTCTGTGCTGTACCTGTACCTTTCCTGGGAGTGTTTGATGGGAACACTGTCGAGGGAGCTTTACTTTGCATCCAATCCCGTGTTTCAGTTACTGATAGACTGTAGAGGAAGATCAGGTCACACACACGCTCTCCTTACACACTCTCAGACACACACACACACACACACATGCTCTCTCTGTCTCTCACACACACATACACTATCTCTTACGCACTCTCTCACTCACACACATGCTCTTTCTCTCTGTCACACACACTTTCTCTCACACACACACTTTCTCTCTCACACACATTCTCTCACACACACTTTCACGCTCACACACTCTCACCCATGCATTCTCTCTCACTGACACACTCTCACACACATGCACACAGTCTCTCACTCACATACACTCACTCTCTCACACATACACTCTCTCTCAAACATATACTCTCACTCACACACACACTCTCACACACACACACACTCTCTCACACACACACTCTCACACACACACTCTCACACACACACACTCTCACACACACACACTCTCTCACACACACACACACACTCTCTCACACACACACACACACTCTCTCACACACACACTCTTTCTCTCGCACACACTGTCTCTCTCTCACACAGACAGACTCTCTCTCACGCACACGCTCTCTCGCACACACTCTCTCTCGCACACACCCTCTCACACACACACACACACTCTCTCACACACACACACTCTCTCACACACGCCCTCTCTCTCACACACACTCTCTCTCCCTCACACACACGGTCTCTCTCACTCACACACACTGTCTCTCACACACTCTCTCACACACACACACACTCTCTCACACACACACTCGCTCTCTCTCACACACAGACACTCTCTCTCTCACACACACACACACACTCTCTCTCACACACAGTCTCTCTCACACACACACCTCTCTCTCTCACACACACTCTCTCTCTCACACACACACTCTCTCTCACACACACACTCTCTCTCACACACACACTCTCTTTCTCTCACACACACTCTCTCTCTCACACACACATTCTCTCACACACACACTCTCTTTCTCTCACACACACTCTCTCTCTCACACACACATTCTCTCACACACACAATGATGGGCAAAATGTAGAGGAAGATTTGAGCTGTATCTAACCCCGTGCTGTACCTGTCCTGGGTGTGTTTAATGTGCATAATGTGGAGGCAGCTTTTCCTTTAATCTAGCACCATGCTGTGTCTGTCATTGGATTATATGATGGGGACAGTGTATAGGGAGCTTCACTCTGTATCTAACCCCGTGCTGTACCTGTCCTGGGAGTGTTTGATGGGGATAGTGTAGAGGGAGCTTTACTCTGTATCTAACCCTGTGCTGTATATGTCCTGGGAGTGTTTGATGAGGACAGTGAAGTGGGAGCTTGACTCTGTATCTAACCACTTGCTGTATCTGTCGTGGGAGTGTTTGATGGGGACAGTGTCGAGGGAGCTTTACTCTGTATCTAATCCCGTGCTGTACCTGTGCTGGGCGAGTTTGATGGGGACAGTGTAGAGGGAGATTTAATCTGTATCTAACCCCGTGCTGTACCTGTCCTGGGAGTGTTTGATGGGGACAGCGTCGAGGGAGATTTAATCTGTATCTCACCCCGTGCTGTGTCTGTTCCGGGAGTGTTTGATGGGGACAGTGTAGAGGTAGATTTACTCTGTATCTAACCCCGTGCTGTAACTGTCCTGGGAGTGTTTGATGGGGACAGTGTCGAGGGAGATTTAATCTGTATCTCACCCCGTGCTGTGTCTGTTCCGGGAGTGTTTGATGGGGACAGTGTTCAGGTAGATTTACTCTGTATCTAACCCCATGCTGTACCTGTCCTAGGAGTGTTTGATGGGGACAGTGTCGAGGGAGCTTTACTCTACATCTAACCACTTGCTGTATCTGTCCTGGGAGTATTTGATGGGGACAGTGTAGAGGGAGCTTGACTCTGTATCTAACCCCGTGCTGTAACTGTTCTGGGAGTGTTTGTTGGGAACAGTGCAGAGGGAGATTTACTCTATATCTAACCCCGTGCTGTATCTGTCCTTGGTTTGTTTGATGGGGACAGTGCAGAGGGAGCTTTACTCTGTATCTAACCCATGCTGTCCCTGCCCTGGGAGTGTTTGATGGGGACAGTATCGAGGGAGATTTACTCTGGATCTAACCCCGTGTTGTATCTGTCCTTGGTTTGTTTGATGGGGACAGTGTAGAGGGAGCTTTACTCTATATCTAACCCCGTGCTGTATCTGTACTGGGACTGTTTTGATGGGGACAGTGTACAGTGAGCTTTAATCTGTATCTAACCCTGTGCTGTACCTGTCCTGGGAGTGTTTGATGGGGACAGTGTAGAGGGAGCTTTACTCTGTATCTAACCCCGTGCTGTATCTCTCCTGGGTGTGTTGGATGAGGACAGTGTAGGGGGAGCTTTACTCTGTATCAAACTCTGTGCTGTGTCTGTCCTGGGAGTGTTTGATGGGAACAGTGTAGAGAGAGCTTTACTCTGTATCGAACTCTGTGCTGTACCTGTACCTTTCCTGGGAGTGTTTGATGGGAACAGTGTCGAGGGAGCTTTACTTTGCATCTAATCCCGTGTTTCAGTTACTGATAGACTGTAGAGGAAGATCAGGTCACACACACGCTCTCCTTACACACTCTCAGACACACACACACACACACACATGCTCTCTCTGTCTCTCACACACACACATGCTCTCTCTGTCTCTCACACACATACACTATCTCTTACGCACTCTCTCACTCACACACATGCTCTTTCTCTCTGTCACACACGCTTTCTCTCTCACACATTCTCTCACACACACATTCTCTCACACACACTTTCACGCTCACACACTCTCACCCATGCATTCTCTCTCACTGACACACTCACACACATGCACACAGTCTCTCACTCACATACACTCACTCTCTCACACATACACTCTCTCTCACACACACACACACTCTCTCACACACACACTCTTTCTCTCGCACACACTGTCTCTCTCTCACACAGACAGACTCTCTCTCACGCACACGCTCTCTCGCACACACTCTCTCTCGCACACACTCTCTCACACACACACACTCTCTCACACACACACACTCTCTCACACACACACTCTCTTTCTCTCACACACACTCTCTCTCTCACACACACATTCTCTCACACACACACTCTCTTTCTCTCACACACACTCTCTCTCTCACACACACATTCTCTCACACACACAATGATGGGCAAAATGTAGAGGAAGATTTGAGCTGTATCTAACCCCGTGCTGTACCTGTCCTGGGTGTGTTTAATGTGCATAATGTGGAGGCAGCTTTTCCTTTAATCTAGCACCATGCTGTGTCTGTCATTGGATTATATGATGGGGACAGTGTATAGGGAGCTTCACTCTGTATCTAACCCCGTGCTGTACCTGTCCTGGGAGTGTTTGATGGGGATAGTGTAGAGGGAGCTTTACTCTGTATCTAACCCTGTGCTGTATATGTCCTGGGAGTGTTTGATGAGGACAGTGAAGTGGGAGCTTGACTCTGTATCTAACCACTTGCTGTATCTGTCGTGGGAGTGTTTGATGGGGACAGTGTCGAGGGAGCTTTACTCTGTATCTAATCCCGTGCTGTACCTGTGCTGGGCGAGTTTGATGGGGACAGTGTAGAGGGAGATTTAATCTGTATCTAACCCCGTGCTGTACCTGTCCTGGGAGTGTTTGATGGGGACAGCGTCGAGGGAGATTTAATCTGTATCTCACCCCGTGCTGTACCTGTCCTGGGTGTGTTTGATGTGCACAATGTGGAGGCAGCTTTTCCTTTAATTTAGCACCATGCTGTGTCTGTCATTGGATTATATGATGGGGACAGTGTATAGGGAGCTTCACTCTGTATCTAAACCCGTGCTGTACCTGTCCTGGGAGTGTTTGATGGGGATAGTGTAGAGGGAGCTTTACTCTGTATCTAACCCTGTACTGTATATGTCCTGGGAGTGTTTGATGAGGACAGTGAAGTGGGAGCTTTACTCTGTATCTAACCACTTGCTGTATCTGTTGTGGGTGTGTTTGATGGGGACAGTGTCGAGGGAGCTTCACTCTGTATCTAATCCCGTGCTGTACCTGTGCTGGGCGAGTTTGATGGGGACAGTGTAGAGGGAGATTTAATCTGTATCTAACCCCGTGCTGTACCTGTCCTGGGAGTGTTTGATGGGGACAGTGTAGAGGGAGATTTAATCTGTATCTAACCCCGTGCTGTACCTGTCCTGGGAGTGTTTGATGGGGACAGCGTCGAGGGAGATTTAATCTGTATCTCACCCCGTGCTGTGTCTGTTCTGGGAGTGTTTGATGGGAACAGTGCAGAGGGAGATTTACTCTGGATCTAACCCCGTGTTGTATCTGTCCTTGGTTTGTTTGATGGGGACAGTGTAGAGGGAGCTTTACTCTGTATCTAACCCCGTGCTGTAACTGTTCTGGGAGTGTTTGTTGGGAACAGTGCAGAGGGAGATTTACTCTGGATCTAACCCCGTGTTGTATCTGTCCTTGGTTTGTTTGATGGGGACAGTGTAGAGGGAGCTTTACTCTATATCTAACCCCGTGCTGTATCTGTACTGGGACTGTTTTGATGGGGACAGTGTACAGTGAGCTTTAATCTGTATCTAACCCTGTGCTGTACCTGTCCTGGGAGTGTTTGATGGGGACAGTGTAGAGGGAGCTTTACTCTGTATCTAACCCCGTGCTGTATCTCTCCTGGGTGTGTTGGATGGGGACAGTGTAGGGGGAGCTTTACTCTGTATCAAACTCTGTGCTGTGTCTGTCCTGGGAGTGTTTGATGGGAACAGTGTAGAGAGAGCTTTACTCTGTATCGAACTCTGTGCTGTACCTGTACCTTTCCTGGGAGTGTTTGATGGGAACACTGTCGAGGGAGCTTTACTTTGCATCCAATCCCGTGTTTCAGTTACTGATAGACTGTAGAGGAAGATCAGGTCACACACACGCTCTCCTTACACACTCTCAGACACACACACACACACACACATGCTCTCTCTGTCTCTCACACACACATACACTATCTCTTACGCACTCTCTCACTCACACACATGCTCTTTCTCTCTGTCACACACACTTTCTCTCACACACACACTTTCTCTCTCACACACATTCTCTCACACACACTTTCACGCTCACACACTCTCACCCATGCATTCTCTCTCACTGACACACTCTCACACACATGCACACAGTCTCTCACTCACATACACTCACTCTCTCACACATACACTCTCTCTCAAACATATACTCTCACTCACACACACACTCTCACACACACACACACTCTCTCACACACACACTCTCACACACACACTCTCACACACACACACTCTCACACACACACACTCTCTCACACACACACACACACTCTCTCACACACACACACACACTCTCTCACACACACACTCTTTCTCTCGCACACACTGTCTCTCTCTCACACAGACAGACTCTCTCTCACGCACACGCTCTCTCGCACACACTCTCTCTCGCACACACCCTCTCACACACACACACACACTCTCTCACACACACACACTCTCTCACACACGCCCTCTCTCTCACACACACTCTCTCTCCCTCACACACACGGTCTCTCTCACTCACACACACTGTCTCTCACACACTCTCTCACACACACACACACTCTCTCACACACACACTCGCTCTCTCTCACACACAGACACTCTCTCTCTCACACACACACACACACTCTCTCTCACACACAGTCTCTCTCACACACACACCTCTCTCTCTCACACACACTCTCTCTCTCACACACACACTCTCTCTCACACACACACTCTCTCTCACACACACACTCTCTTTCTCTCACACACACTCTCTCTCTCACACACACATTCTCTCACACACACACTCTCTTTCTCTCACACACACTCTCTCTCTCACACACACATTCTCTCACACACACAATGATGGGCAAAATGTAGAGGAAGATTTGAGCTGTATCTAACCCCGTGCTGTACCTGTCCTGGGTGTGTTTAATGTGCATAATGTGGAGGCAGCTTTTCCTTTAATCTAGCACCATGCTGTGTCTGTCATTGGATTATATGATGGGGACAGTGTATAGGGAGCTTCACTCTGTATCTAACCCCGTGCTGTACCTGTCCTGGGAGTGTTTGATGGGGATAGTGTAGAGGGAGCTTTACTCTGTATCTAACCCTGTGCTGTATATGTCCTGGGAGTGTTTGATGAGGACAGTGAAGTGGGAGCTTGACTCTGTATCTAACCACTTGCTGTATCTGTCGTGGGAGTGTTTGATGGGGACAGTGTCGAGGGAGCTTTACTCTGTATCTAATCCCGTGCTGTACCTGTGCTGGGCGAGTTTGATGGGGACAGTGTAGAGGGAGATTTAATCTGTATCTAACCCCGTGCTGTACCTGTCCTGGGAGTGTTTGATGGGGACAGCGTCGAGGGAGATTTAATCTGTATCTCACCCCGTGCTGTGTCTGTTCCGGGAGTGTTTGATGGGGACAGTGTAGAGGTAGATTTACTCTGTATCTAACCCCGTGCTGTAACTGTCCTGGGAGTGTTTGATGGGGACAGTGTCGAGGGAGATTTAATCTGTATCTCACCCCGTGCTGTGTCTGTTCCGGGAGTGTTTGATGGGGACAGTGTTCAGGTAGATTTACTCTGTATCTAACCCCATGCTGTACCTGTCCTAGGAGTGTTTGATGGGGACAGTGTCGAGGGAGCTTTACTCTACATCTAACCACTTGCTGTATCTGTCCTGGGAGTATTTGATGGGGACAGTGTAGAGGGAGCTTGACTCTGTATCTAACCCCGTGCTGTAACTGTTCTGGGAGTGTTTGTTGGGAACAGTGCAGAGGGAGATTTACTCTATATCTAACCCCGTGCTGTATCTGTCCTTGGTTTGTTTGATGGGGACAGTGCAGAGGGAGCTTTACTCTGTATCTAACCCATGCTGTCCCTGCCCTGGGAGTGTTTGATGGGGACAGTATCGAGGGAGATTTACTCTGGATCTAACCCCGTGTTGTATCTGTCCTTGGTTTGTTTGATGGGGACAGTGTAGAGGGAGCTTTACTCTATATCTAACCCCGTGCTGTATCTGTACTGGGACTGTTTTGATGGGGACAGTGTACAGTGAGCTTTAATCTGTATCTAACCCTGTGCTGTACCTGTCCTGGGAGTGTTTGATGGGGACAGTGTAGAGGGAGCTTTACTCTGTATCTAACCCCGTGCTGTATCTCTCCTGGGTGTGTTGGATGAGGACAGTGTAGGGGGAGCTTTACTCTGTATCAAACTCTGTGCTGTGTCTGTCCTGGGAGTGTTTGATGGGAACAGTGTAGAGAGAGCTTTACTCTGTATCGAACTCTGTGCTGTACCTGTACCTTTCCTGGGAGTGTTTGATGGGAACAGTGTCGAGGGAGCTTTACTTTGCATCTAATCCCGTGTTTCAGTTACTGATAGACTGTAGAGGAAGATCAGGTCACACACACGCTCTCCTTACACACTCTCAGACACACACACACACACACACATGCTCTCTCTGTCTCTCACACACACACATGCTCTCTCTGTCTCTCACACACATACACTATCTCTTACGCACTCTCTCACTCACACACATGCTCTTTCTCTCTGTCACACACGCTTTCTCTCTCACACATTCTCTCACACACACATTCTCTCACACACACTTTCACGCTCACACACTCTCACCCATGCATTCTCTCTCACTGACACACTCACACACATGCACACAGTCTCTCACTCACATACACTCACTCTCTCACACATACACTCTCTCTCACACACACACACACTCTCTCACACACACACTCTTTCTCTCGCACACACTGTCTCTCTCTCACACAGACAGACTCTCTCTCACGCACACGCTCTCTCGCACACACTCTCTCTCGCACACACTCTCTCACACACACACACTCTCTCACACACACACACTCTCTCACACACACACTCTCTTTCTCTCACACACACTCTCTCTCTCACACACACATTCTCTCACACACACACTCTCTTTCTCTCACACACACTCTCTCTCTCACACACACATTCTCTCACACACACAATGATGGGCAAAATGTAGAGGAAGATTTGAGCTGTATCTAACCCCGTGCTGTACCTGTCCTGGGTGTGTTTAATGTGCATAATGTGGAGGCAGCTTTTCCTTTAATCTAGCACCATGCTGTGTCTGTCATTGGATTATATGATGGGGACAGTGTATAGGGAGCTTCACTCTGTATCTAACCCCGTGCTGTACCTGTCCTGGGAGTGTTTGATGGGGATAGTGTAGAGGGAGCTTTACTCTGTATCTAACCCTGTGCTGTATATGTCCTGGGAGTGTTTGATGAGGACAGTGAAGTGGGAGCTTGACTCTGTATCTAACCACTTGCTGTATCTGTCGTGGGAGTGTTTGATGGGGACAGTGTCGAGGGAGCTTTACTCTGTATCTAATCCCGTGCTGTACCTGTGCTGGGCGAGTTTGATGGGGACAGTGTAGAGGGAGATTTAATCTGTATCTAACCCCGTGCTGTACCTGTCCTGGGAGTGTTTGATGGGGACAGCGTCGAGGGAGATTTAATCTGTATCTCACCCCGTGCTGTACCTGTCCTGGGTGTGTTTGATGTGCACAATGTGGAGGCAGCTTTTCCTTTAATTTAGCACCATGCTGTGTCTGTCATTGGATTATATGATGGGGACAGTGTATAGGGAGCTTCACTCTGTATCTAAACCCGTGCTGTACCTGTCCTGGGAGTGTTTGATGGGGATAGTGTAGAGGGAGCTTTACTCTGTATCTAACCCTGTACTGTATATGTCCTGGGAGTGTTTGATGAGGACAGTGAAGTGGGAGCTTTACTCTGTATCTAACCACTTGCTGTATCTGTTGTGGGTGTGTTTGATGGGGACAGTGTCGAGGGAGCTTCACTCTGTATCTAATCCCGTGCTGTACCTGTGCTGGGCGAGTTTGATGGGGACAGTGTAGAGGGAGATTTAATCTGTATCTAACCCCGTGCTGTACCTGTCCTGGGAGTGTTTGATGGGGACAGTGTAGAGGGAGATTTAATCTGTATCTAACCCCGTGCTGTACCTGTCCTGGGAGTGTTTGATGGGGACAGCGTCGAGGGAGATTTAATCTGTATCTCACCCCGTGCTGTGTCTGTTCTGGGAGTGTTTGATGGGAACAGTGCAGAGGGAGATTTACTCTGGATCTAACCCCGTGTTGTATCTGTCCTTGGTTTGTTTGATGGGGACAGTGTAGAGGGAGCTTTACTCTGTATCTAACCCCGTGCTGTAACTGTTCTGGGAGTGTTTGTTGGGAACAGTGCAGAGGGAGATTTACTCTGGATCTAACCCCGTGTTGTATCTGTCCTTGGTTTGTTTGATGGGGACAGTGTAGAGGGAGCTTTACTCTATATCTAACCCCGTGCTGTATCTGTACTGGGACTGTTTTGATGGGGACAGTGTACAGTGAGCTTTAATCTGTATCTAACCCTGTGCTGTACCTGTCCTGGGAGTGTTTGATGGGGACAGTGTAGAGGGAGCTTTACTCTGTATCTAACCCCGTGCTGTATCTCTCCTGGGTGTGTTGGATGGGGACAGTGTAGGGGGAGCTTTACTCTGTATCAAACTCTGTGCTGTGTCTGTCCTGGGAGTGTTTGATGGGAACAGTGTAGAGAGAGCTTTACTCTGTATCGAACTCTGTGCTGTACCTGTACCTTTCCTGGGAGTGTTTGATGGGAACACTGTCGAGGGAGCTTTACTTTGCATCCAATCCCGTGTTTCAGTTACTGATAGACTGTAGAGGAAGATCAGGTCACACACACGCTCTCCTTACACACTCTCAGACACACACACACACACACACATGCTCTCTCTGTCTCTCACACACACATACACTATCTCTTACGCACTCTCTCACTCACACACATGCTCTTTCTCTCTGTCACACACACTTTCTCTCACACACACACTTTCTCTCTCACACACATTCTCTCACACACACTTTCACGCTCACACACTCTCACCCATGCATTCTCTCTCACTGACACACTCTCACACACATGCACACAGTCTCTCACTCACATACACTCACTCTCTCACACATACACTCTCTCTCAAACATATACTCTCACTCACACACACACTCTCACACACACACACACTCTCTCACACACACACTCTCACACACACACTCTCACACACACACTCTCACACACACACACTCTCACACACACACACAGTCTCTCACACACACACACACACTCTCTCACACACACACACACACTCTCTCACACACACACTCTTTCTCTCGCACACACTGTCTCTCTCTCACACAGACAGACTCTCTCTCACGCACACGCTCTCTCGCACACACTCTCTCTCGCACACACCCTCTCACACACACACACACACACTCTCTCACACACACACACTCTCTCACACACGCCCTCTCTCTCACACACACTCTCTCTCCCTCACACACACGGTCTCTCTCACTCACACACACTGTCTCTCACACACTCTCTCACACACACACACACTCTCTCACACACACACTCGCTCTCTCTCACACACAGACACTCTCTCTCTCACACACACACACACACTCTCTCTCACACACAGTCTCTCTCACACACACACCTCTCTCTCTCACACACACTCTCTCTCTCACACACACACTCTCTCTCACACACACACTCTCTCTCACACACACACTCTCTTTCTCTCACACACACTCTCTCTCTCACACACACATTCTCTCACACACACACTCTCTTTCTCTCACACACACTCTCTCTCTCACACACACATTCTCTCACACACACAATGATGGGCAAAATGTAGAGGAAGATTTGAGCTGTATCTAACCCCGTGCTGTACCTGTCCTGGGTGTGTTTAATGTGCATAATGTGGAGGCAGCTTTTCCTTTAATCTAGCACCATGCTGTGTCTGTCATTGGATTATATGATGGGGACAGTGTATAGGGAGCTTCACTCTGTATCTAACCCCGTGCTGTACCTGTCCTGGGAGTGTTTGATGGGGATAGTGTAGAGGGAGCTTTACTCTGTATCTAACCCTGTACTGTATATGTCCTGGGAGTGTTTGATGAGGACAGTGAAGTGGGAGCTTTACTCTGTATCTAACCACTTGCTGTATCTGTTGTGGGTGTGTTTGATGGGGACAGTGTCGAGGGAGCTTCACTCTGTATCTAATCCCGTGCTGTACCTGTGCTGGGCGAGTTTGATGGGGACAGTGTAGAGGGAGATTTAATCTGTATCTAACCCCGTGCTGTACCTGTCCTGGGAGTGTTTGATGGGGACAGTGTAGAGGGAGATTTAATCTGTATCTAACCCCGTGCTGTACCTGTCCTGGGAGTGTTTGATGGGGACAGCGTCGAGGGAGATTTAATCTGTATCTCACCCCGTGCTGTGTCTGTTCCGGGAGTGTTTGATGGGGACAGTGTTCAGGTAGATTTACTCTGTATCTAACCCCATGCTGTACCTGTCCTAGGAGTGTTTGATGGGGACAGTGTCGAGGGAGCTTTACTCTACATCTAACCACTTGCTGTATCTGTCCTGGGAGTATTTGATGGGGACAGTGTAGAGGGAGCTTGACTCTGTATCTAACCCCGTGCTGTAACTGTTCTGGGAGTGTTTGTTGGGAACAGTGCAGAGGGAGATTTACTCTATATCTAACCCCGTGCTGTATCTGTCCTTGGTTTGTTTGATGGGGACAGTGCAGAGGGAGCTTTACTCTGTATCTAACCCATGCTGTCCCTGCCCTGGGAGTGTTTGATGGGGACAGTATCGAGGGAGATTTACTCTGGATCTAACCCCGTGTTGTATCTGTCCTTGGTTTGTTTGATGGGGACAGTGTAGAGGGAGCTTTACTCTATATCTAACCCCGTGCTGTATCTGTACTGGGACTGTTTTGATGGGGACAGTGTACAGTGAGCTTTAATCTGTATCTAACCCTGTGCTGTACCTGTCCTGGGAGTGTTTGATGGGGACAGTGTAGAGGGAGCTTTACTCTGTATCTAACCCCGTGCTGTATCTCTCCTGGGTGTGTTGGATGAGGACAGTGTAGGGGGAGCTTTACTCTGTATCAAACTCTGTGCTGTGTCTGTCCTGGGAGTGTTTGATGGGAACAGTGTAGAGAGAGCTTTACTCTGTATCGAACTCTGTGCTGTACCTGTACCTTTCCTGGGAGTGTTTGATGGGAACAGTGTCGAGGGAGCTTTACTTTGCATCTAATCCCGTGTTTCAGTTACTGATAGACTGTAGAGGAAGATCAGGTCACACACACGCTCTCCTTACACACTCTCAGACACACACACACACACACACATGCTCTCTCTGTCTCTCACACACACACATGCTCTCTCTGTCTCTCACACACATACACTATCTCTTACGCACTCTCTCACTCACACACATGCTCTTTCTCTCTGTCACACACGCTTTCTCTCTCACACATTCTCTCACACACACATTCTCTCACACACACTTTCACGCTCACACACTCTCACCCATGCATTCTCTCTCACTGACACACTCACACACATGCACACAGTCTCTCACTCACATACACTCACTCTCTCACACATACACTCTCTCTCACACACACACACACTCTCTCACACACACACTCTTTCTCTCGCACACACTGTCTCTCTCTCACACAGACAGACTCTCTCTCACGCACACGCTCTCTCGCACACACTCTCTCTCGCACACACTCTCTCACACACACACACTCTCTCACACACACACACTCTCTCACACACACACTCTCTTTCTCTCACACACACTCTCTCTCTCACACACACATTCTCTCACACACACACTCTCTTTCTCTCACACACACTCTCTCTCTCACACACACATTCTCTCACACACACAATGATGGGCAAAATGTAGAGGAAGATTTGAGCTGTATCTAACCCCGTGCTGTACCTGTCCTGGGTGTGTTTAATGTGCATAATGTGGAGGCAGCTTTTCCTTTAATCTAGCACCATGCTGTGTCTGTCATTGGATTATATGATGGGGACAGTGTATAGGGACCTTCACTCTGTATCTAACCCCGTGCTGTACCTGTCCTGGGAGTGTTTGATGGGGATAGTGTAGAGGGAGCTTTACTCTGTATCTAACCCTGTGCTGTATATGTCCTGGGAGTGTTTGATGAGGACAGTGAAGTGGGAGCTTGACTCTGTATCTAACCACTTGCTGTATCTGTCGTGGGAGTGTTTGATGGGGACAGTGTCGAGGGAGCTTTACTCTGTATCTAATCCCGTGCTGTACCTGTGCTGGGCGAGTTTGATGGGGACAGTGTAGAGGGAGATTTAATCTGTATCTAACCCCGTGCTGTACCTGTCCTGGGAGTGTTTGATGGGGACAGCGTCGAGGGAGATTTAATCTGTATCTCACCCCGTGCTGTACCTGTCCTGGGTGTGTTTGATGTGCACAATGTGGAGGCAGCTTTTCCTTTAATTTAGCACCATGCTGTGTCTGTCATTGGATTATATGATGGGGACAGTGTATAGGGAGCTTCACTCTGTATCTAAACCCGTGCTGTACCTGTCCTGGGAGTGTTTGATGGGGATAGTGTAGAGGGAGCTTTACTCTGTATCTAACCCTGTACTGTATATGTCCTGGGAGTGTTTGATGAGGACAGTGAAGTGGGAGCTTTACTCTGTATCTAACCACTTGCTGTATCTGTTGTGGGTGTGTTTGATGGGGACAGTGTCGAGGGAGCTTCACTCTGTATCTAATCCCGTGCTGTACCTGTGCTGGGCGAGTTTGATGGGGACAGTGTAGAGGGAGATTTAATCTGTATCTAACCCCGTGCTGTACCTGTCCTGGGAGTGTTTGATGGGGACAGTGTAGAGGGAGATTTAATCTGTATCTAACCCCGTGCTGTACCTGTCCTGGGAGTGTTTGATGGGGACAGCGTCGAGGGAGATTTAATCTGTATCTCACCCCGTGCTGTGTCTGTTCTGGGAGTGTTTGATGGGAACAGTGCAGAGGGAGATTTACTCTGGATCTAACCCCGTGTTGTATCTGTCCTTGGTTTGTTTGATGGGGACAGTGTAGAGGGAGCTTTACTCTATATCTAACCCCGTGCTGTATCTGTACTGGGACTGTTTTGATGGGGACAGTGTACAGTGAGCTTTAATCTGTATCTAACCCTGTGCTGTACCTGTCCTGGGAGTGTTTGATGGGGACAGTGTAGAGGGAGCTTTACTCTGTATCTAACCCCGTGCTGTATCTCTCCTGGGTGTGTTGGATGGGGACAGTGTAGGGGGAGCTTTACTCTGTATCAAACTCTGTGCTGTGTCTGTCCTGGGAGTGTTTGATGGGAACAGTGTAGAGAGAGCTTTACTCTGTATCGAACTCTGTGCTGTACCTGTACCTTTCCTGGGAGTGTTTGATGGGAACACTGTCGAGGGAGCTTTACTTTGCATCCAATCCCGTGTTTCAGTTACTGATAGACTGTAGAGGAAGATCAGGTCACACACACGCTCTCCTTACACACTCTCAGACACACACACACACACACACACATGCTCTCTCTGTCTCTCACACACACATACACTATCTCTTACGCACTCTCTCACTCACACACATGCTCTTTCTCTCTGTCACACACACTTTCTCTCACACACACACTTTCTCTCTCACACACATTCTCTCACACACACTTTCACGCTCACACACTCTCACCCATGCATTCTCTCTCACTGACACACTCTCACACACATGCACACAGTCTCTCACTCACATACACTCACTCTCTCACACATACACTCTCTCTCAAACATATACTCTCACTCACACACACACTCTCACACACACACACACTCTCTCACACACACACTCTCACACACACACTCTCACACACACACACTCTCACACACACACACTCTCTCACACACACACACACACTCTCTCACACACACACACACACTCTCTCACACACACACTCTTTCTCTCGCACACACTGTCTCTCTCTCACACAGACAGACTCTCTCTCACGCACACGCTCTCTCGCACACACTCTCTCTCGCACACACCCTCTCACACACACACACACACTCTCTCACACACACACACTCTCTCACACACGCCCTCTCTCTCACACACACTCTCTCTCCCTCACACACACGGTCTCTCTCACTCACACACACTGTCTCTCACACACTCTCTCACACACACACACACTCTCTCACACACACACTCGCTCTCTCTCACACACAGACACTCTCTCTCTCACACACACACACACACTCTCTCTCACACACAGTCTCTCTCACACACACACCTCTCTCTCTCACACACACTCTCTCTCTCACACACACACTCTCTCTCACACACACACTCTCTCTCACACACACACTCTCTTTCTCTCACACACACTCTCTCTCTCACACACACATTCTCTCACACACACACTCTCTTTCTCTCACACACACTCTCTCTCTCACACACACATTCTCTCACACACACAATGATGGGCAAAATGTAGAGGAAGATTTGAGCTGTATCTAACCCCGTGCTGTACCTGTCCTGGGTGTGTTTAATGTGCATAATGTGGAGGCAGCTTTTCCTTTAATCTAGCACCATGCTGTGTCTGTCATTGGATTATATGATGGGGACAGTGTATAGGGAGCTTCACTCTGTATCTAACCCCGTGCTGTACCTGTCCTGGGAGTGTTTGATGGGGATAGTGTAGAGGGAGCTTTACTCTGTATCTAACCCTGTGCTGTATATGTCCTGGGAGTGTTTGATGAGGACAGTGAAGTGGGAGCTTGACTCTGTATCTAACCACTTGCTGTATCTGTCGTGGGAGTGTTTGATGGGGACAGTGTCGAGGGAGCTTTACTCTGTATCTAATCCCGTGCTGTACCTGTGCTGGGCGAGTTTGATGGGGACAGTGTAGAGGGAGATTTAATCTGTATCTAACCCCGTGCTGTACCTGTCCTGGGAGTGTTTGATGGGGACAGCGTCGAGGGAGATTTAATCTGTATCTCACCCCGTGCTGTGTCTGTTCCGGGAGTGTTTGATGGGGACAGTGTAGAGGTAGATTTACTCTGTATCTAACCCCGTGCTGTAACTGTCCTGGGAGTGTTTGATGGGGACAGTGTCGAGGGAGATTTAATCTGTATCTCACCCCGTGCTGTGTCTGTTCCGGGAGTGTTTGATGGGGACAGTGTTCAGGTAGATTTACTCTGTATCTAACCCCATGCTGTACCTGTCCTAGGAGTGTTTGATGGGGACAGTGTCGAGGGAGCTTTACTCTACATCTAACCACTTGCTGTATCTGTCCTGGGAGTATTTGATGGGGACAGTGTAGAGGGAGCTTGACTCTGTATCTAACCCCGTGCTGTAACTGTTCTGGGAGTGTTTGTTGGGAACAGTGCAGAGGGAGATTTACTCTATATCTAACCCCGTGCTGTATCTGTCCTTGGTTTGTTTGATGGGGACAGTGCAGAGGGAGCTTTACTCTGTATCTAACCCATGCTGTCCCTGCCCTGGGAGTGTTTGATGGGGACAGTATCGAGGGAGATTTACTCTGGATCTAACCCCGTGTTGTATCTGTCCTTGGTTTGTTTGATGGGGACAGTGTAGAGGGAGCTTTACTCTATATCTAACCCCGTGCTGTATCTGTACTGGGACTGTTTTGATGGGGACAGTGTACAGTGAGCTTTAATCTGTATCTAACCCTGTGCTGTACCTGTCCTGGGAGTGTTTGATGGGGACAGTGTAGAGGGAGCTTTACTCTGTATCTAACCCCGTGCTGTATCTCTCCTGGGTGTGTTGGATGAGGACAGTGTAGGGGGAGCTTTACTCTGTATCAAACTCTGTGCTGTGTCTGTCCTGGGAGTGTTTGATGGGAACAGTGTAGAGAGAGCTTTACTCTGTATCGAACTCTGTGCTGTACCTGTACCTTTCCTGGGAGTGTTTGATGGGAACAGTGTCGAGGGAGCTTTACTTTGCATCTAATCCCGTGTTTCAGTTACTGATAGACTGTAGAGGAAGATCAGGTCACACACACGCTCTCCTTACACACTCTCAGACACACACACACACACACACATGCTCTCTCTGTCTCTCACACACACACATGCTCTCTCTGTCTCTCACACACATACACTATCTCTTACGCACTCTCTCACTCACACACATGCTCTTTCTCTCTGTCACACACGCTTTCTCTCTCACACATTCTCTCACACACACATTCTCTCACACACACTTTCACGCTCACACACTCTCACCCATGCATTCTCTCTCACTGACACACTCACACACATGCACACAGTCTCTCACTCACATACACTCACTCTCTCACACATACACTCTCTCTCACACACACACACACTCTCTCACACACACACTCTTTCTCTCGCACACACTGTCTCTCTCTCACACAGACAGACTCTCTCTCACGCACACGCTCTCTCGCACACACTCTCTCTCGCACACACTCTCTCACACACACACACTCTCTCACACACACACACTCTCTCACACACACACTCTCTTTCTCTCACACACACTCTCTCTCTCACACACACATTCTCTCACACACACACTCTCTTTCTCTCACACACACTCTCTCTCTCACACACACATTCTCTCACACACACAATGATGGGCAAAATGTAGAGGAAGATTTGAGCTGTATCTAACCCCGTGCTGTACCTGTCCTGGGTGTGTTTAATGTGCATAATGTGGAGGCAGCTTTTCCTTTAATCTAGCACCATGCTGTGTCTGTCATTGGATTATATGATGGGGACAGTGTATAGGGAGCTTCACTCTGTATCTAACCCCGTGCTGTACCTGTCCTGGGAGTGTTTGATGGGGATAGTGTAGAGGGAGCTTTACTCTGTATCTAACCCTGTGCTGTATATGTCCTGGGAGTGTTTGATGAGGACAGTGAAGTGGGAGCTTGACTCTGTATCTAACCACTTGCTGTATCTGTCGTGGGAGTGTTTGATGGGGACAGTGTCGAGGGAGCTTTACTCTGTATCTAATCCCGTGCTGTACCTGTGCTGGGCGAGTTTGATGGGGACAGTGTAGAGGGAGATTTAATCTGTATCTAACCCCGTGCTGTACCTGTCCTGGGAGTGTTTGATGGGGACAGCGTCGAGGGAGATTTAATCTGTATCTCACCCCGTGCTGTACCTGTCCTGGGTGTGTTTGATGTGCACAATGTGGAGGCAGCTTTTCCTTTAATTTAGCACCATGCTGTGTCTGTCATTGGATTATATGATGGGGACAGTGTATAGGGAGCTTCACTCTGTATCTAAACCCGTGCTGTACCTGTCCTGGGAGTGTTTGATGGGGATAGTGTAGAGGGAGCTTTACTCTGTATCTAACCCTGTACTGTATATGTCCTGGGAGTGTTTGATGAGGACAGTGAAGTGGGAGCTTTACTCTGTATCTAACCACTTGCTGTATCTGTTGTGGGTGTGTTTGATGGGGACAGTGTCGAGGGAGCTTCACTCTGTATCTAATCCCGTGCTGTACCTGTGCTGGGCGAGTTTGATGGGGACAGTGTAGAGGGAGATTTAATCTGTATCTAACCCCGTGCTGTACCTGTCCTGGGAGTGTTTGATGGGGACAGTGTAGAGGGAGATTTAATCTGTATCTAACCCCGTGCTGTACCTGTCCTGGGAGTGTTTGATGGGGACAGCGTCGAGGGAGATTTAATCTGTATCTCACCCCGTGCTGTGTCTGTTCTGGGAGTGTTTGATGGGAACAGTGCAGAGGGAGATTTACTCTGGATCTAACCCCGTGTTGTATCTGTCCTTGGTTTGTTTGATGGGGACAGTGTAGAGGGAGCTTTACTCTGTATCTAACCCCGTGCTGTAACTGTTCTGGGAGTGTTTGTTGGGAACAGTGCAGAGGGAGATTTACTCTGGATCTAACCCCGTGTTGTATCTGTCCTTGGTTTGTTTGATGGGGACAGTGTAGAGGGAGCTTTACTCTATATCTAACCCCGTGCTGTATCTGTACTGGGACTGTTTTGATGGGGACAGTGTACAGTGAGCTTTAATCTGTATCTAACCCTGTGCTGTACCTGTCCTGGGAGTGTTTGATGGGGACAGTGTAGAGGGAGCTTTACTCTGTATCTAACCCCGTGCTGTATCTCTCCTGGGTGTGTTGGATGGGGACAGTGTAGGGGGAGCTTTACTCTGTATCAAACTCTGTGCTGTGTCTGTCCTGGGAGTGTTTGATGGGAACAGTGTAGAGAGAGCTTTACTCTGTATCGAACTCTGTGCTGTACCTGTACCTTTCCTGGGAGTGTTTGATGGGAACACTGTCGAGGGAGCTTTACTTTGCATCCAATCCCGTGTTTCAGTTACTGATAGACTGTAGAGGAAGATCAGGTCACACACACGCTCTCCTTACACACTCTCAGACACACACACACACACACACATGCTCTCTCTGTCTCTCACACACACATACACTATCTCTTACGCACTCTCTCACTCACACACATGCTCTTTCTCTCTGTCACACACACTTTCTCTCACACACACACTTTCTCTCTCACACACATTCTCTCACACACACTTTCACGCTCACACACTCTCACCCATGCATTCTCTCTCACTGACACACTCTCACACACATGCACACAGTCTCTCACTCACATACACTCACTCTCTCACACATACACTCTCTCTCAAACATATACTCTCACTCACACACACACTCTCACACACACACACACTCTCTCACACACACACTCTCACACACACACTCTCACACACACACACTCTCACACACACACACTCTCTCACACACACACACACACTCTCTCACACACACACACACACTCTCTCACACACACACTCTTTCTCTCGCACACACTGTCTCTCTCTCACACAGACAGACTCTCTCTCACGCACACGCTCTCTCGCACACACTCTCTCTCGCACACACCCTCTCACACACACACACACACTCTCTCACACACACACACTCTCTCACACACGCCCTCTCTCTCACACACACTCTCTCTCCCTCACACACACGGTCTCTCTCACTCACACACACTGTCTCTCACACACTCTCTCACACACACACACACTCTCTCACACACACACTCGCTCTCTCTCACACACAGACACTCTCTCTCTCACACACACACACACACTCTCTCTCACACACAGTCTCTCTCACACACACACCTCTCTCTCTCACACACACTCTCTCTCTCACACACACACTCTCTCTCACACACACACTCTCTCTCACACACACACTCTCTTTCTCTCACACACACTCTCTCTCTCACACACACATTCTCTCACACACACACTCTCTTTCTCTCACACACACTCTCTCTCTCACACACACATTCTCTCACACACACAATGATGGGCAAAATGTAGAGGAAGATTTGAGCTGTATCTAACCCCGTGCTGTACCTGTCCTGGGTGTGTTTAATGTGCATAATGTGGAGGCAGCTTTTCCTTTAATCTAGCACCATGCTGTGTCTGTCATTGGATTATATGATGGGGACAGTGTATAGGGAGCTTCACTCTGTATCTAACCCCGTGCTGTACCTGTCCTGGGAGTGTTTGATGGGGATAGTGTAGAGGGAGCTTTACTCTGTATCTAACCCTGTGCTGTATATGTCCTGGGAGTGTTTGATGAGGACAGTGAAGTGGGAGCTTGACTCTGTATCTAACCACTTGCTGTATCTGTCGTGGGAGTGTTTGATGGGGACAGTGTCGAGGGAGCTTTACTCTGTATCTAATCCCGTGCTGTACCTGTGCTGGGCGAGTTTGATGGGGACAGTGTAGAGGGAGATTTAATCTGTATCTAACCCCGTGCTGTACCTGTCCTGGGAGTGTTTGATGGGGACAGCGTCGAGGGAGATTTAATCTGTATCTCACCCCGTGCTGTGTCTGTTCCGGGAGTGTTTGATGGGGACAGTGTAGAGGTAGATTTACTCTGTATCTAACCCCGTGCTGTAACTGTCCTGGGAGTGTTTGATGGGGACAGTGTCGAGGGAGATTTAATCTGTATCTCACCCCGTGCTGTGTCTGTTCCGGGAGTGTTTGATGGGGACAGTGTTCAGGTAGATTTACTCTGTATCTAACCCCATGCTGTACCTGTCCTAGGAGTGTTTGATGGGGACAGTGTCGAGGGAGCTTTACTCTACATCTAACCACTTGCTGTATCTGTCCTGGGAGTATTTGATGGGGACAGTGTAGAGGGAGCTTGACTCTGTATCTAACCCCGTGCTGTAACTGTTCTGGGAGTGTTTGTTGGGAACAGTGCAGAGGGAGATTTACTCTATATCTAACCCCGTGCTGTATCTGTCCTTGGTTTGTTTGATGGGGACAGTGCAGAGGGAGCTTTACTCTGTATCTAACCCATGCTGTCCCTGCCCTGGGAGTGTTTGATGGGGACAGTATCGAGGGAGATTTACTCTGGATCTAACCCCGTGTTGTATCTGTCCTTGGTTTGTTTGATGGGGACAGTGTAGAGGGAGCTTTACTCTATATCTAACCCCGTGCTGTATCTGTACTGGGACTGTTTTGATGGGGACAGTGTACAGTGAGCTTTAATCTGTATCTAACCCTGTGCTGTACCTGTCCTGGGAGTGTTTGATGGGGACAGTGTAGAGGGAGCTTTACTCTGTATCTAACCCCGTGCTGTATCTCTCCTGGGTGTGTTGGATGAGGACAGTGTAGGGGGAGCTTTACTCTGTATCAAACTCTGTGCTGTGTCTGTCCTGGGAGTGTTTGATGGGAACAGTGTAGAGAGAGCTTTACTCTGTATCGAACTCTGTGCTGTACCTGTACCTTTCCTGGGAGTGTTTGATGGGAACAGTGTCGAGGGAGCTTTACTTTGCATCTAATCCCGTGTTTCAGTTACTGATAGACTGTAGAGGAAGATCAGGTCACACACACGCTCTCCTTACACACTCTCAGACACACACACACACACACACATGCTCTCTCTGTCTCTCACACACACACATGCTCTCTCTGTCTCTCACACACATACACTATCTCTTACGCACTCTCTCACTCACACACATGCTCTTTCTCTCTGTCACACACGCTTTCTCTCTCACACATTCTCTCACACACACATTCTCTCACACACACTTTCACGCTCACACACTCTCACCCATGCATTCTCTCTCACTGACACACTCACACACATGCACACAGTCTCTCACTCACATACACTCACTCTCTCACACATACACTCTCTCTCACACACACACACACTCTCTCACACACACACTCTTTCTCTCGCACACACTGTCTCTCTCTCACACAGACAGACTCTCTCTCACGCACACGCTCTCTCGCACACACTCTCTCTCGCACACACTCTCTCACACACACACACTCTCTCACACACACACACTCTCTCACACACACACTCTCTTTCTCTCACACACACTCTCTCTCTCACACACACATTCTCTCACACACACACTCTCTTTCTCTCACACACACTCTCTCTCTCACACACACATTCTCTCACACACACAATGATGGGCAAAATGTAGAGGAAGATTTGAGCTGTATCTAACCCCGTGCTGTACCTGTCCTGGGTGTGTTTAATGTGCATAATGTGGAGGCAGCTTTTCCTTTAATCTAGCACCATGCTGTGTCTGTCATTGGATTATATGATGGGGACAGTGTATAGGGAGCTTCACTCTGTATCTAACCCCGTGCTGTACCTGTCCTGGGAGTGTTTGATGGGGATAGTGTAGAGGGAGCTTTACTCTGTATCTAACCCTGTGCTGTATATGTCCTGGGAGTGTTTGATGAGGACAGTGAAGTGGGAGCTTGACTCTGTATCTAACCACTTGCTGTATCTGTCGTGGGAGTGTTTGATGGGGACAGTGTCGAGGGAGCTTTACTCTGTATCTAATCCCGTGCTGTACCTGTGCTGGGCGAGTTTGATGGGGACAGTGTAGAGGGAGATTTAATCTGTATCTAACCCCGTGCTGTACCTGTCCTGGGAGTGTTTGATGGGGACAGCGTCGAGGGAGATTTAATCTGTATCTCACCCCGTGCTGTACCTGTCCTGGGTGTGTTTGATGTGCACAATGTGGAGGCAGCTTTTCCTTTAATTTAGCACCATGCTGTGTCTGTCATTGGATTATATGATGGGGACAGTGTATAGGGAGCTTCACTCTGTATCTAAACCCGTGCTGTACCTGTCCTGGGAGTGTTTGATGGGGATAGTGTAGAGGGAGCTTTACTCTGTATCTAACCCTGTACTGTATATGTCCTGGGAGTGTTTGATGAGGACAGTGAAGTGGGAGCTTTACTCTGTATCTAACCACTTGCTGTATCTGTTGTGGGTGTGTTTGATGGGGACAGTGTCGAGGGAGCTTCACTCTGTATCTAATCCCGTGCTGTACCTGTGCTGGGCGAGTTTGATGGGGACAGTGTAGAGGGAGATTTAATCTGTATCTAACCCCGTGCTGTACCTGTCCTGGGAGTGTTTGATGGGGACAGTGTAGAGGGAGATT
This sequence comes from Mustelus asterias, assembly GCF_964213995.1. Lineage (NCBI taxonomy): Eukaryota > Metazoa > Chordata > Chondrichthyes > Carcharhiniformes > Triakidae > Mustelus > Mustelus asterias. The sequence continues at coordinate 131,705 of NW_027590527.1, forward strand.
TAATCTGTATCTAACCCCGTGCTGTACCTGTCCTGGGAGTGTTTGATGGGGACAGCGTCGAGGGAGATTTAATCTGTATCTCACCCCGTGCTGTGTCTGTTCTGGGAGTGTTTGATGGGAACAGTGCAGAGGGAGATTTACTCTGGATCTAACCCCGTGTTGTATCTGTCCTTGGTTTGTTTGATGGGGACAGTGTAGAGGGAGCTTTACTCTGTATCTAACCCCGTGCTGTAACTGTTCTGGGAGTGTTTGTTGGGAACAGTGCAGAGGGAGATTTACTCTGGATCTAACCCCGTGTTGTATCTGTCCTTGGTTTGTTTGATGGGGACAGTGTAGAGGGAGCTTTACTCTATATCTAACCCCGTGCTGTATCTGTACTGGGACTGTTTTGATGGGGACAGTGTACAGTGAGCTTTAATCTGTATCTAACCCTGTGCTGTACCTGTCCTGGGAGTGTTTGATGGGGACAGTGTAGAGGGAGCTTTACTCTGTATCTAACCCCGTGCTGTATCTCTCCTGGGTGTGTTGGATGGGGACAGTGTAGGGGGAGCTTTACTCTGTATCAAACTCTGTGCTGTGTCTGTCCTGGGAGTGTTTGATGGGAACAGTGTAGAGAGAGCTTTACTCTGTATCGAACTCTGTGCTGTACCTGTACCTTTCCTGGGAGTGTTTGATGGGAACACTGTCGAGGGAGCTTTACTTTGCATCCAATCCCGTGTTTCAGTTACTGATAGACTGTAGAGGAAGATCAGGTCACACACACGCTCTCCTTACACACTCTCAGACACACACACACACACACACATGCTCTCTCTGTCTCTCACACACACATACACTATCTCTTACGCACTCTCTCACTCACACACATGCTCTTTCTCTCTGTCACACACACTTTCTCTCACACACACACTTTCTCTCTCACACACATTCTCTCACACACACTTTCACGCTCACACACTCTCACCCATGCATTCTCTCTCACTGACACACTCTCACACACATGCACACAGTCTCTCACTCACATACACTCACTCTCTCACACATACACTCTCTCTCAAACATATACTCTCACTCACACACACACTCTCACACACACACACACTCTCTCACACACACACTCTCACACACACACTCTCACACACACACTCTCACACACACACACTCTCACACACACACACAGTCTCTCACACACACACACACACTCTCTCACACACACACACACACTCTCTCACACACACACTCTTTCTCTCGCACACACTGTCTCTCTCTCACACAGACAGACTCTCTCTCACGCACACGCTCTCTCGCACACACTCTCTCTCGCACACACCCTCTCACACACACACACACACACTCTCTCACACACACACACTCTCTCACACACGCCCTCTCTCTCACACACACTCTCTCTCCCTCACACACACGGTCTCTCTCACTCACACACACTGTCTCTCACACACTCTCTCACACACACACACACTCTCTCACACACACACTCGCTCTCTCTCACACACAGACACTCTCTCTCTCACACACACACACACACTCTCTCTCACACACAGTCTCTCTCACACACACACCTCTCTCTCTCACACACACTCTCTCTCTCACACACACACTCTCTCTCACACACACACTCTCTCTCACACACACACTCTCTTTCTCTCACACACACTCTCTCTCTCACACACACATTCTCTCACACACACACTCTCTTTCTCTCACACACACTCTCTCTCTCACACACACATTCTCTCACACACACAATGATGGGCAAAATGTAGAGGAAGATTTGAGCTGTATCTAACCCCGTGCTGTACCTGTCCTGGGTGTGTTTAATGTGCATAATGTGGAGGCAGCTTTTCCTTTAATCTAGCACCATGCTGTGTCTGTCATTGGATTATATGATGGGGACAGTGTATAGGGAGCTTCACTCTGTATCTAACCCCGTGCTGTACCTGTCCTGGGAGTGTTTGATGGGGATAGTGTAGAGGGAGCTTTACTCTGTATCTAACCCTGTGCTGTATATGTCCTGGGAGTGTTTGATGAGGACAGTGAAGTGGGAGCTTGACTCTGTATCTAACCACTTGCTGTATCTGTCGTGGGAGTGTTTGATGGGGACAGTGTCGAGGGAGCTTTACTCTGTATCTAATCCCGTGCTGTACCTGTGCTGGGCGAGTTTGATGGGGACAGTGTAGAGGGAGATTTAATCTGTATCTAACCCCGTGCTGTACCTGTCCTGGGAGTGTTTGATGGGGACAGCGTCGAGGGAGATTTAATCTGTATCTCACCCCGTGCTGTGTCTGTTCCGGGAGTGTTTGATGGGGACAGTGTAGAGGTAGATTTACTCTGTATCTAACCCCGTGCTGTAACTGTCCTGGGAGTGTTTGATGGGGACAGTGTCGAGGGAGATTTAATCTGTATCTCACCCCGTGCTGTGTCTGTTCCGGGAGTGTTTGATGGGGACAGTGTTCAGGTAGATTTACTCTGTATCTAACCCCATGCTGTACCTGTCCTAGGAGTGTTTGATGGGGACAGTGTCGAGGGAGCTTTACTCTACATCTAACCACTTGCTGTATCTGTCCTGGGAGTATTTGATGGGGACAGTGTAGAGGGAGCTTGACTCTGTATCTAACCCCGTGCTGTAACTGTTCTGGGAGTGTTTGTTGGGAACAGTGCAGAGGGAGATTTACTCTATATCTAACCCCGTGCTGTATCTGTCCTTGGTTTGTTTGATGGGGACAGTGCAGAGGGAGCTTTACTCTGTATCTAACCCATGCTGTCCCTGCCCTGGGAGTGTTTGATGGGGACAGTATCGAGGGAGATTTACTCTGGATCTAACCCCGTGTTGTATCTGTCCTTGGTTTGTTTGATGGGGACAGTGTAGAGGGAGCTTTACTCTATATCTAACCCCGTGCTGTATCTGTACTGGGACTGTTTTGATGGGGACAGTGTACAGTGAGCTTTAATCTGTATCTAACCCTGTGCTGTACCTGTCCTGGGAGTGTTTGATGGGGACAGTGTAGAGGGAGCTTTACTCTGTATCTAACCCCGTGCTGTATCTCTCCTGGGTGTGTTGGATGAGGACAGTGTAGGGGGAGCTTTACTCTGTATCAAACTCTGTGCTGTGTCTGTCCTGGGAGTGTTTGATGGGAACAGTGTAGAGAGAGCTTTACTCTGTATCGAACTCTGTGCTGTACCTGTACCTTTCCTGGGAGTGTTTGATGGGAACAGTGTCGAGGGAGCTTTACTTTGCATCTAATCCCGTGTTTCAGTTACTGATAGACTGTAGAGGAAGATCAGGTCACACACACGCTCTCCTTACACACTCTCAGACACACACACACACACACACATGCTCTCTCTGTCTCTCACACACACACATGCTCTCTCTGTCTCTCACACACATACACTATCTCTTACGCACTCTCTCACTCACACACATGCTCTTTCTCTCTGTCACACACGCTTTCTCTCTCACACATTCTCTCACACACACATTCTCTCACACACACTTTCACGCTCACACACTCTCACCCATGCATTCTCTCTCACTGACACACTCACACACATGCACACAGTCTCTCACTCACATACACTCACTCTCTCACACATACACTCTCTCTCACACACACACACACTCTCTCACACACACACTCTTTCTCTCGCACACACTGTCTCTCTCTCACACAGACAGACTCTCTCTCACGCACACGCTCTCTCGCACACACTCTCTCTCGCACACACTCTCTCACACACACACACTCTCTCACACACACACACTCTCTCACACACACACTCTCTTTCTCTCACACACACTCTCTCTCTCACACACACATTCTCTCACACACACACTCTCTTTCTCTCACACACACTCTCTCTCTCACACACACATTCTCTCACACACACAATGATGGGCAAAATGTAGAGGAAGATTTGAGCTGTATCTAACCCCGTGCTGTACCTGTCCTGGGTGTGTTTAATGTGCATAATGTGGAGGCAGCTTTTCCTTTAATCTAGCACCATGCTGTGTCTGTCATTGGATTATATGATGGGGACAGTGTATAGGGAGCTTCACTCTGTATCTAACCCCGTGCTGTACCTGTCCTGGGAGTGTTTGATGGGGATAGTGTAGAGGGAGCTTTACTCTGTATCTAACCCTGTGCTGTATATGTCCTGGGAGTGTTTGATGAGGACAGTGAAGTGGGAGCTTGACTCTGTATCTAACCACTTGCTGTATCTGTCGTGGGAGTGTTTGATGGGGACAGTGTCGAGGGAGCTTTACTCTGTATCTAATCCCGTGCTGTACCTGTGCTGGGCGAGTTTGATGGGGACAGTGTAGAGGGAGATTTAATCTGTATCTAACCCCGTGCTGTACCTGTCCTGGGAGTGTTTGATGGGGACAGCGTCGAGGGAGATTTAATCTGTATCTCACCCCGTGCTGTACCTGTCCTGGGTGTGTTTGATGTGCACAATGTGGAGGCAGCTTTTCCTTTAATTTAGCACCATGCTGTGTCTGTCATTGGATTATATGATGGGGACAGTGTATAGGGAGCTTCACTCTGTATCTAAACCCGTGCTGTACCTGTCCTGGGAGTGTTTGATGGGGATAGTGTAGAGGGAGCTTTACTCTGTATCTAACCCTGTACTGTATATGTCCTGGGAGTGTTTGATGAGGACAGTGAAGTGGGAGCTTTACTCTGTATCTAACCACTTGCTGTATCTGTTGTGGGTGTGTTTGATGGGGACAGTGTCGAGGGAGCTTCACTCTGTATCTAATCCCGTGCTGTACCTGTGCTGGGCGAGTTTGATGGGGACAGTGTAGAGGGAGATTTAATCTGTATCTAACCCCGTGCTGTACCTGTCCTGGGAGTGTTTGATGGGGACAGTGTAGAGGGAGATTTAATCTGTATCTAACCCCGTGCTGTACCTGTCCTGGGAGTGTTTGATGGGGACAGCGTCGAGGGAGATTTAATCTGTATCTCACCCCGTGCTGTGTCTGTTCTGGGAGTGTTTGATGGGAACAGTGCAGAGGGAGATTTACTCTGGATCTAACCCCGTGTTGTATCTGTCCTTGGTTTGTTTGATGGGGACAGTGTAGAGGGAGCTTTACTCTGTATCTAACCCCGTGCTGTAACTGTTCTGGGAGTGTTTGTTGGGAACAGTGCAGAGGGAGATTTACTCTGGATCTAACCCCGTGTTGTATCTGTCCTTGGTTTGTTTGATGGGGACAGTGTAGAGGGAGCTTTACTCTATATCTAACCCCGTGCTGTATCTGTACTGGGACTGTTTTGATGGGGACAGTGTACAGTGAGCTTTAATCTGTATCTAACCCTGTGCTGTACCTGTCCTGGGAGTGTTTGATGGGGACAGTGTAGAGGGAGCTTTACTCTGTATCTAACCCCGTGCTGTATCTCTCCTGGGTGTGTTGGATGGGGACAGTGTAGGGGGAGCTTTACTCTGTATCAAACTCTGTGCTGTGTCTGTCCTGGGAGTGTTTGATGGGAACAGTGTAGAGAGAGCTTTACTCTGTATCGAACTCTGTGCTGTACCTGTACCTTTCCTGGGAGTGTTTGATGGGAACACTGTCGAGGGAGCTTTACTTTGCATCCAATCCCGTGTTTCAGTTACTGATAGACTGTAGAGGAAGATCAGGTCACACACACGCTCTCCTTACACACTCTCAGACACACACACACACACACACATGCTCTCTCTGTCTCTCACACACACATACACTATCTCTTACGCACTCTCTCACTCACACACATGCTCTTTCTCTCTGTCACACACACTTTCTCTCACACACACACTTTCTCTCTCACACACATTCTCTCACACACACTTTCACGCTCACACACTCTCACCCATGCATTCTCTCTCACTGACACACTCTCACACACATGCACACAGTCTCTCACTCACATACACTCACTCTCTCACACATACACTCTCTCTCAAACATATACTCTCACTCACACACACACTCTCACACACACACACACTCTCTCACACACACACTCTCACACACACACTCTCACACACACACACTCTCACACACACACACTCTCTCACACACACACACACACTCTCTCACACACACACACACACTCTCTCACACACACACTCTTTCTCTCGCACACACTGTCTCTCTCTCACACAGACAGACTCTCTCTCACGCACACGCTCTCTCGCACACACTCTCTCTCGCACACACCCTCTCACACACACACACACACTCTCTCACACACACACACTCTCTCACACACGCCCTCTCTCTCACACACACTCTCTCTCCCTCACACACACGGTCTCTCTCACTCACACACACTGTCTCTCACACACTCTCTCACACACACACACACTCTCTCACACACACACTCGCTCTCTCTCACACACAGACACTCTCTCTCTCACACACACACACACACTCTCTCTCACACACAGTCTCTCTCACACACACACCTCTCTCTCTCACACACACTCTCTCTCTCACACACACACTCTCTCTCACACACACACTCTCTCTCACACACACACTCTCTTTCTCTCACACACACTCTCTCTCTCACACACACATTCTCTCACACACACACTCTCTTTCTCTCACACACACTCTCTCTCTCACACACACATTCTCTCACACACACAATGATGGGCAAAATGTAGAGGAAGATTTGAGCTGTATCTAACCCCGTGCTGTACCTGTCCTGGGTGTGTTTAATGTGCATAATGTGGAGGCAGCTTTTCCTTTAATCTAGCACCATGCTGTGTCTGTCATTGGATTATATGATGGGGACAGTGTATAGGGAGCTTCACTCTGTATCTAACCCCGTGCTGTACCTGTCCTGGGAGTGTTTGATGGGGATAGTGTAGAGGGAGCTTTACTCTGTATCTAACCCTGTGCTGTATATGTCCTGGGAGTGTTTGATGAGGACAGTGAAGTGGGAGCTTGACTCTGTATCTAACCACTTGCTGTATCTGTCGTGGGAGTGTTTGATGGGGACAGTGTCGAGGGAGCTTTACTCTGTATCTAATCCCGTGCTGTACCTGTGCTGGGCGAGTTTGATGGGGACAGTGTAGAGGGAGATTTAATCTGTATCTAACCCCGTGCTGTACCTGTCCTGGGAGTGTTTGATGGGGACAGCGTCGAGGGAGATTTAATCTGTATCTCACCCCGTGCTGTGTCTGTTCCGGGAGTGTTTGATGGGGACAGTGTAGAGGTAGATTTACTCTGTATCTAACCCCGTGCTGTAACTGTCCTGGGAGTGTTTGATGGGGACAGTGTCGAGGGAGATTTAATCTGTATCTCACCCCGTGCTGTGTCTGTTCCGGGAGTGTTTGATGGGGACAGTGTTCAGGTAGATTTACTCTGTATCTAACCCCATGCTGTACCTGTCCTAGGAGTGTTTGATGGGGACAGTGTCGAGGGAGCTTTACTCTACATCTAACCACTTGCTGTATCTGTCCTGGGAGTATTTGATGGGGACAGTGTAGAGGGAGCTTGACTCTGTATCTAACCCCGTGCTGTAACTGTTCTGGGAGTGTTTGTTGGGAACAGTGCAGAGGGAGATTTACTCTATATCTAACCCCGTGCTGTATCTGTCCTTGGTTTGTTTGATGGGGACAGTGCAGAGGGAGCTTTACTCTGTATCTAACCCATGCTGTCCCTGCCCTGGGAGTGTTTGATGGGGACAGTATCGAGGGAGATTTACTCTGGATCTAACCCCGTGTTGTATCTGTCCTTGGTTTGTTTGATGGGGACAGTGTAGAGGGAGCTTTACTCTATATCTAACCCCGTGCTGTATCTGTACTGGGACTGTTTTGATGGGGACAGTGTACAGTGAGCTTTAATCTGTATCTAACCCTGTGCTGTACCTGTCCTGGGAGTGTTTGATGGGGACAGTGTAGAGGGAGCTTTACTCTGTATCTAACCCCGTGCTGTATCTCTCCTGGGTGTGTTGGATGAGGACAGTGTAGGGGGAGCTTTACTCTGTATCAAACTCTGTGCTGTGTCTGTCCTGGGAGTGTTTGATGGGAACAGTGTAGAGAGAGCTTTACTCTGTATCGAACTCTGTGCTGTACCTGTACCTTTCCTGGGAGTGTTTGATGGGAACAGTGTCGAGGGAGCTTTACTTTGCATCTAATCCCGTGTTTCAGTTACTGATAGACTGTAGAGGAAGATCAGGTCACACACACGCTCTCCTTACACACTCTCAGACACACACACACACACACACATGCTCTCTCTGTCTCTCACACACACATACACTATCTCTTACGCACTCTCTCACTCACACACATGCTCTTTCTCTCTGTCACACACACTTTCTCTCACACACACACTTTCTCTCTCACACACATTCTCTCACACACACTTTCACGCTCACACACTCTCACCCATGCATTCTCTCTCACTGACACACTCTCACACACATGCACACAGTCTCTCACTCACATACACTCACTCTCTCACACATACACTCTCTCTCAAACATATACTCTCACTCACACACACACTCTCACACACACACACACTCTCTCACACACACACTCTCACACACACACTCTCACACACACACACTCTCACACACACACACTCTCTCACACACACACACACACTCTCTCACACACACACACACACTCTCTCACACACACACTCTTTCTCTCGCACACACTGTCTCTCTCTCACACAGACAGACTCTCTCTCACGCACACGCTCTCTCGCACACACTCTCTCTCGCACACACCCTCTCACACACACACACACACACTCTCTCACACACACACACTCTCTCACACACGCCCTCTCTCTCACACACACTCTCTCTCCCTCACACACACGGTCTCTCTCACTCACACACACTGTCTCTCACACACTCTCTCACACACACACACACTCTCTCACACACACACTCGCTCTCTCTCACACACAGACACTCTCTCTCTCACACACACACACACACTCTCTCTCACACACAGTCTCTCTCACACACACACCTCTCTCTCTCACACACACTCTCTCTCTCACACACACACTCTCTCTCACACACACACTCTCTCTCACACACACACTCTCTTTCTCTCACACACACTCTCTCTCTCACACACACATTCTCTCACACACACACTCTCTTTCTCTCACACACACTCTCTCTCTCACACACACATTCTCTCACACACACAATGATGGGCAAAATGTAGAGGAAGATTTGAGCTGTATCTAACCCCGTGCTGTACCTGTCCTGGGTGTGTTTAATGTGCATAATGTGGAGGCAGCTTTTCCTTTAATCTAGCACCATGCTGTGTCTGTCATTGGATTATATGATGGGGACAGTGTATAGGGAGCTTCACTCTGTATCTAACCCCGTGCTGTACCTGTCCTGGGAGTGTTTGATGGGGATAGTGTAGAGGGAGCTTTACTCTGTATCTAACCCTGTGCTGTATATGTCCTGGGAGTGTTTGATGAGGACAGTGAAGTGGGAGCTTGACTCTGTATCTAACCACTTGCTGTATCTGTCGTGGGAGTGTTTGATGGGGACAGTGTCGAGGGAGCTTTACTCTGTATCTAATCCCGTGCTGTACCTGTGCTGGGCGAGTTTGATGGGGACAGTGTAGAGGGAGATTTAATCTGTATCTAACCCCGTGCTGTACCTGTCCTGGGAGTGTTTGATGGGGACAGCATCGAGGGAGATTTAATCTGTATCTCACCCCGTGCTGTGTCTGTTCCGGGAGTGTTTGATGGGGACAGTGTAGAGGTAGATTTACTCTGTATCTAACCCCGTGCTGTAACTGTCCTGGGAGTGTTTGATGGGGACAGTGTCGAGGGAGATTTAATCTGTATCTCACCCCGTGCTGTGTCTGTTCCGGGAGTGTTTGATGGGGACAGTGTTCAGGTAGATTTACTCTGTATCTAACCCCATGCTGTACCTGTCCTAGGAGTGTTTGATGGGGACAGTGTCGAGGGAGCTTTACTCTACATCTAACCACTTGCTGTATCTGTCCTGGGAGTATTTGATGGGGACAGTGTAGAGGGAGCTTGACTCTGTATCTAACCCCGTGCTGTAACTGTTCTGGGAGTGTTTGTTGGGAACAGTGCAGAGGGAGATTTACTCTATATCTAACCCCGTGCTGTATCTGTCCTTGGTTTGTTTGATGGGGACAGTGCAGAGGGAGCTTTACTCTGTATCTAACCCATGCTGTCCCTGCCCTGGGAGTGTTTGATGGGGACAGTATCGAGGGAGATTTACTCTGGATCTAACCCCGTGTTGTATCTGTCCTTGGTTTGTTTGATGGGGACAGTGTAGAGGGAGCTTTACTCTATATCTAACCCCGTGCTGTATCTGTACTGGGACTGTTTTGATGGGGACAGTGTACAGTGAGCTTTAATCTGTATCTAACCCTGTGCTGTACCTGTCCTGGGAGTGTTTGATGGGGACAGTGTAGAGGGAGCTTTACTCTGTATCTAACCCCGTGCTGTATCTCTCCTGGGTGTGTTGGATGAGGACAGTGTAGGGGGAGCTTTACTCTGTATCAAACTCTGTGCTGTGTCTGTCCTGGGAGTGTTTGATGGGAACAGTGTAGAGAGAGCTTTACTCTGTATCGAACTCTGTGCTGTACCTGTACCTTTCCTGGGAGTGTTTGATGGGAACAGTGTCGAGGGAGCTTTACTTTGCATCTAATCCCGTGTTTCAGTTACTGATAGACTGTAGAGGAAGATCAGGTCACACACACGCTCTCCTTACACACTCTCAGACACACACACACACACACACATGCTCTCTCTGTCTCTCACACACACACATGCTCTCTCTGTCTCTCACACACATACACTATCTCTTACGCACTCTCTCACTCACACACATGCTCTTTCTCTCTGTCACACACGCTTTCTCTCTCACACATTCTCTCACACACACATTCTCTCACACACACTTTCACGCTCACACACTCTCACCCATGCATTCTCTCTCACTGACACACTCACACACATGCACACAGTCTCTCACTCACATACACTCACTCTCTCACACATACACTCTCTCTCACACACACACACACTCTCTCACACACACACTCTTTCTCTCGCACACACTGTCTCTCTCTCACACAGACAGACTCTCTCTCACGCACACGCTCTCTCGCACACACTCTCTCTCGCACACACTCTCTCACACACACACACTCTCTCACACACACACACTCTCTCACACACGCCCTCTCTCTCACACACACTCTCTCTCCCTCACACACACGGTCTCTCTCACTCACACACACTGTCTCTCACACACTCTCTCACACACACACACACTCTCTCACACACACACTCGCTCTCTCTCACACACAGACACTCTCTCTCTCACACACACACACACACTCTCTCTCACACACAGTCTCTCTCACACACACACCTCTCTCTCTCACACACACTCTCTCTCTCACACACACACTCTCTCTCACACACACACTCTCTCTCACACACACACTCTCTCTCACACACACACTCTCTCTCACACACACACTCTCTCTCACACACACACTCTCTCTCACACACACACTCTCTTTCTCTCACACACACTCTCTCTCTCACACACACATTCTCTCACACACACAATGATGGGCAAAATGTAGAGGAAGATTTCAGCTGTATCTAACCCCGTGCTGTACCTGTCCTGGGTGTGTTTGATGTGCATAATGTGGAGGCAGCTTTTCCTTTAATCTAGCACCATGCTGTGTCTGTCATTGGATTATATGATGGGGACAGTGTATAGGGAGCTTCACTCTGTATCTAAACCCGTGCTGTACCTGTCCTGGGAGTGTTTGATGGGGATAGTGTAGAGGGAGCTTTACTCTGTATCTAACCCTGTGCTGTATATGTCCTGGGAGTGTTAGATGAGGACAGTGAAGTGGGAGCTTTACTTTGTATCTAACCACTTGCTGTATCTGTTGTGGGAGTGTTTGATGGGGACAGTGTCGAGGGAGCTTTACTCTGTATCTAATCCCGTGCTGTACCTGTGCTGGGCGAGTTTGATGGGGACAGTGTAGAGGGAGATTTAATCTGTATCTAACCCCGTGCTGTACCTGTCCTGGGAGTGTTTGATGGGGACAGTGTCGAGGGAGATTTAATCTGTATCTCACCCCGTGCTGTGTCTGTTCCGGGAGTGTTTGATGGGGACAGTGTTCAGGTAGATTGACTCTGTATCTAACCCCATGCTGTACCTGTCCTAGGAGTGTTTGATGGGGACAGTGTCGAGGGAGCTTTACTCTACATCTAACCACTTGCTGTATCTGTCATGGGAGTGTTTCATGGGGACAGTGAAGAGGGAGCTTTACTCTGTATCTCACCCCGTGCTGTACCTGTCCTTGGTTTGTCTGATGGGGATATTGTAGAGGGAGCTTTACTCCATATCTAACCCCCTGTTGTATCTGTCCTTGGTTTGTTTGATGGGGACAGTGTAGAGGGAGCTTTACTCTGTATCTAACCCATGCTGTCCCTGCCCTGGGAGTGTTTGATGGGGACAGTGTAGAGGGAGATTTACTCTGGATCTAACCCCGTGTTGTATCTGTCCTGGGAGTGTTTGTTGGGGACAGTGCAGAGGGAGCTTTACTCTATATCTAACCCCCTGTTGTATCTGTCTTTGGAGTGTTTGATGGGGATAGTGCAGAGGGAGCTTTACTCTGTATCTAACCCATGCTGTCCCTGCCCTGGGAGTGTTTGATGGGGACAGTATCGAGGGAGCTTTACTCTGTATCTAAACCCGTGCTGTACCTGTCCTGGGAGTATTTGATGGGAACAGTGCAGAGGGAGATTTACTCTGGATCTAACCCCGTGTTGTATCTGTCCTGGGAGTGTTTGTTGGGGACAGTGCAGAGGGAGCTTTACTCTATATCTAACCCCGTGCTGTATCTGTCCTTGGTTTGTTTGATGGGGACAGTGCAGAGGGAGCTTTACTCTGTATCTAACCCATGCTGTCCCTGCCCTGGGAGTGTTTGATGGGGACAGTATCGAGGGAGATTTACTCTGGATCTAACCCCGTGCTGTACCTGTCCTGGGAGTATTTGATGGGGACAGTGTAGAGGGAGCTTTACTCTGTATCTAACCCCGTGCTGTAACTGTTCTGGGACTGTTTTGATGGGGACAGTGTACAGTGAGCTTTAATCTGTATCTAACCCTGTGTTGTATCTGTCCTGGGAGTGTTTGTTGGGGACAGTGCAGAGGGAGATTTACTCTGTATCTAACCCCGTGCTGTATCTGTCCTTGGTTTGTTTGATGGGGACAGTATCGAGGGAGCTTTACTCTGTATCAAACTCTGTGCTGTGTCTGTCCTGGGAGTGTTTGATGGGGACAGTGCAGAGGGAGCTTTACTCTATATCTAACCCCGTGCTGTATCTGTACTGGGACTGTTTTGATGGGGACAGTGTACAGTGAGCTTTAATCTGTATCTAACCCTGTGCTGTACCTGTCCTGGGAGTGTTTGATGGGGACAGTGTAGAGGGAGCTTTACTCTGTATCTAATCCCGTGTTTCAGTTACTGATAGACTGTAGAGGAAGATCAGGTCACACACACGCTCTCAGACACACACACACACACACACACACACATGCTCTCTCTGTCTCTCACACACACATACACTATCTCTTACGCACTCTCTCACTCACACACATGCTCTTTCTCTCTGTCACACACGCTTTCTCTCTCACACATTCTCTCACACACACATTCTCTCACACACACTTTCACGCTCACACACTCTCAACAATGCATTCTCTCTCACTGACACACTCTCACACACATGCACACAGTCTCTCACTCACATACACTCACTCTCTCACACACACTTTCTCGCTCTCCTTACACCCTCTCAGACACACACACACACACACACACACGCTCTCTCTTTCTCTCACACACACATACACTATCTCTTACGCACTCTCTCACTCACACACATGCTCTTTCTCTCTGTCACACACACACACTCTCTCTCACACACACTCTCTCTCACACACACACTCTCTCTCTCACACACACTCTCTCTCACACACACTCTCTCACACATACTCTGTCTCTCACACACACACTCTTTCTCACACACACACTCTCTCTAACACACCCTCTCTCTCACGCACACACTCTCTCTCTCGCACACACTCTCTCTCTCGCACACACACTCTCTCTCTCGCACACACTCTCTCTCTCGCAAACACTCTCTCACACACACTCTGTCTCACACACACACACTTTCTCACACACTCTCTCTCTCGTACACACACTCTCTCTCACACACACACACTCTCTCTCTCACACACACATTCTTTCACACACACTCTCTCACACACACACACACACTCTCTCTCACACACACACACTCTCTCTCACACACACACACATTCTCTCACACGCACACACACACTCTCTCTGTCACACACACACATCTCTCACACACACTCTCTCTCACACACACACTCTCTCTCTCTCACACACACATTCTCTCACACGCACACACACACTCTCTCTATCACACACACACACACACAATGATGGGCAAAATGTAGAGGAAGATTTGAGCTGTATCTAACCCCGTGCTGTACCTGTCTTGGGTGTGTTTGATGTGCACAATGTGGAGGCAGCTTTTCCTTTAATCTAGCACCATGCTGTATCTGTCATTGGATTATTTGATGGGGACAGTGTATAGGGAGCTTCACTCTGAATCTCACCCCGCGCTGTCCCTGTCCTGGGAGTGTTTGATGGGGACAGTGTCGAGGGAGCTTCACTCTGTATCGAAACCCGTGCTGTACATGTCCTGGGAGTGTTTGATGGGGATAGTGTCGAGGGAGCTTCACTCTGTATCTAAACCCGTGCTGTACCTGTCCTGGGAGTGTTTGATGGGGGACAGTGTAGAGGGAGCCTTACTCTGTATCTAACCCCGTGCTGTACCTGTCCTGGGAGTGTTTGATGGGGACAGTGTAGAGGGAGCCTCACTCTGTATCTATACACGTGCTGTACCTGTCCTGGGCGTGTTTGATGGGGGACAGTGTAGAGGGTGCTTTACTCTGTATCTAACCCCGTGCTATATCTCTCTTGGAAGTGGTTTATGGGGACAGTGTAGAGCGAGCTTTGCTCTGTATCTAACCCCGTGCTGTCCCATTCCTGCGAGTGTTTGATGGAGACAGTGTCGAGGGACCTTTACTCTGTATCGAACCCCGTGCTGTGTTTGTCCTGGTAGTGTATAATGGGGACAGTGTCGAGGGAGCTTTACTCTGTACCTAACCCTGTGCTGTATCTGTCCTGGGAGTGTTTGATGGGGACAGGACTTGGGGGACATTGGATTTTAGACAATGTTTAGGGTTTTAGACTTTTCGGAGTGAAATTCAGGAACACTTTGCCACACCAGCTGTGATATTAGTTTGGAACTACCTTCTATAATTCGCAGTTGATGCTCAGTCGCTTATTAATGTTCAAACCTGAAGCTGATAGATGGTATTTTACACACAGGAGAAGCAATTTAAAATCAATGGGTCAATGTTAAAATGGATGCAGGAACAGAGAGACCTGGGCTTTCAGTTCATTTTTACATCTTAAAGATTCAACCTGGGGCTCAGAATCTGTCAGTATTTCTGCATTGACTATTTCACAATCTGAGGAGTTGTGAATGGTGCGATCATCAGCGAACATCTCACCTATGGAGGGAAGGTCAGTGATGGAGCAGCTGAAGATGGTTGGGGCCTCGGACACTCACCCTGAGGAACTCCTGCAGTGATGTCCCGGGACTGAGAGGATCGGCTTTGAGATAATCGGCACATTGGGGGAATGGTTGGAAAGCAGAGGATGTTGAATTAAGGTAAATGGCGACAGCGGCAACATGAGGCAATATCTGTGGCTTTGGAGTGATCCTTGTTGTACCCCACTATTAGCTGCTTGCCCACCTGAATATCTCACTGTTACTCTCTGCATTACTATCTCATCCCTATCTCTCAGTGACTCTGCCTCTCTCCATCTCTCCGGGGAAATTATAATGGGGAGCAAAAAAATGGCAGAAGAATTGAACATATACTTTGGTTCTGTCTTCACAAAAGAGGCACAGATAACCTGGCAGAAATGTTAGGGAACCAATCGTTTAGTGAGAGTGTGGAATTGAATTGAAGGAAATCAGTATTAGTAAGAAAATGGTGCTGGGGGAATGAATGGGGTTAAAGGCTGACAAAGCCCCAGGGCCTGATAATCTACATCCCAGAGTATTAAAGGAAGCGGCGCTGGAAATATTGGATGCATTGCTGGTCATCTTCCAAAATTCTATAGACTCTGGAGCAGTTCCTACAGATTGGGGGGTGGCAAATGTAACCCCACTATTTAAAATCATCTTTTCACTTGCGTGTAATTTATCACAGAACACGGGCAGCATGGGCTTATCGAGAATGACGGGATAGTGTTGGGGTGGAGAAGTTATTCATTCAAGTGGAAATCAGTGTCGTTTTGAAATGTGTTGAGGGTTTCTGCCTCTCCCCATTCAATCCTTCCCAACCTCTCTGTCGAGGCTCCTTCTCACTTTCTACCAGACAATTATTTGTGTTCGAGAGCGGGTGCAGAGGAGATTGAAATGAAACAGACAGACAGTTATCTTCAACACTGAGAAATGTGAAGTGATGCACTTTGGATAATAAGTTGAGGAGAGAAACCATAAACCAACTGGGAACAAGTTAAATCATGTGCAGGTAAAGGGAAAGCTTTTATACCTCCATCAATCTGTGTCTCTCTCTTTTTCTCACTCTCTGTGTCTGTGTCTTCTGTCCATCTCTCCCTTTCTGGGAATCAGTGAAAAATATCCACAAATATCAGGCAGCCATTTGGCGTTTCTTCCCAGTGGCCATTTCGTGTGAACGCAGCACTGAGATATTTCTGACAGAGTTGTCTCTTCACTAAAGTAACGTTAGTATTTTAAATGTGACAGATACGCAGCTATGGAGACACAAACGAGGGCTGTATTCCCAGGAATTTTGGAGTGTCAGGGACAATTTGATCCAATTTGTCAGGAGTATAATGGAAAGTGATAGCACAGAGAGAGAGAAATGTTTCTTGCTGGTGATCCACCTCCTCCAGTCCCACTATCCTCCCATATCTGTTTTCCTTTCATTCTGGCTCCGTGACCATCCACAATTTGAATTGTTTCACCATTGGGAGCTGTGTCTTCATCTGCGTGGGCTCCAACTCTGGAATTCCTTTCCTGAACGTTTTATTAAAATACATCCATGGGATGTGGGCCTGGCTGGTTCTGCCAGCGTTTACTCCTCGTCCCTAATTGCTCATGAACTGAGTGGCTTGCTAGGCCATTTCAATCAGCATCTAAGAGTCAACCACATTGCTGTGAGGCTGGAGTCACATGTAGGCCCGACCAGGTAAGGACGGCAGATTTCCTTCCATAAAGGACATTAGTGAAGCAGATTGCTTTTCTCCATTTTAACACCTCCTTTTCCTCCAATTAAAATAGTTCGTAAAAGCCATCTGGCCAAACCTTTGGGACATGTGACCCTAAACTCTCCTGTGACTCGGGTCAAATTTCTCACATTAAGGCTCCTGTGAAGCATCTTGGGATGATACTGTTCAAGGTGCTATATAAATGCAAGTTGTTGTTGTGTGTGTCTGAGTGTCAGCTTCTGTCCATGTCCAGGACACTGCAGGTAACAGAGAATGATTCACTCTGGTCTGCGATTGTACATCTCGTGTGTGTCTCAGTGTCAGCTCTGAAACATGTACAGCACAATCCCATCCTGTTTCTGTGTCTCTCTGCCTCTGTATCTGTATCTCTCCCTCTCGCTCCATCTCTCTCCCCATGACTGAAACAAACTAGAGTTTAAATCCCACACTGGGATGCTGTTCAATGTGAGTTCAGTTTTCCCAGAAATAAAAATCCTCAATTAAAAATTCCTTTCAACAGCAGAGGGAACTTTTCTCAAAGTGAATTTGCGGCTGTCTTGAATTTGAACCCAAGTTTTCAATATGGGGGTGGCACAGTGATGCTGGGGTTAGCACTGCTTCCTCACAGTGTCAGGGACCCGCCTTCGATTCCCAGCTTGGCTCACTTTCTGACTGGAGTTTGAACGTCCTTCCCGTGTTTGTGTGGGTTTCCTCCGGGTGCTCCGGTTTCATCCCACACTCCAAAGATAGAACAAAGAAAATTACAGCACGGAAACAGGTCTTTCGGCTCTCCAATCCTGCACCGACCATGCTGCCTGACTGAACTAAAACCCCCTACCCTTCCGGGGACCATATCCCTCCATTCCCATCTTATTCATGTCTTTGTCAAGACGCCCTTGAAAAGTCACTATCGTATCCGTTTCCACTCCCTCCCCCGGCAACGAGTTCCAGGCACCCAGCACCCTCTGTGTAAAAAAACTTTCCTCCCACATCTCCTTTAAACCGTGCCCCTCGCACCTTAAACCTCTGCCCCCGAGTAATAACTCTTCCACCCTGGGAAAACGCTTCTGACTATCCACTCTGTCCATGCCCCCTCATAATCTGGCAGACTTCTATCAGGTGTACAGATTAGGTGGATTGGCCAAGCTAAATTGTCCCTTAGTGTCAGGAGGATTAGCTGAGTTAAATGTATGGGATTATAGGGATGGGGCCTGGGTGGGATTGTGGTCAGTGCAGACTCGATGGGCCGAATGGCCTCCTGCACTGCAGGATTCTATGAACCCTGTTCTGTATTTGCTTTGGGATTGTTTGTTGAAAAGTGTAGTTGAAGTGTTACTCTGTCATGCTGGAATTTAGGCTACGGGATGATTGGATCAAACACTTCAAGATAATAAGGGGAATGGAGAGGAATGATAAAGAACAACTTTTCCTGCTGGTTGGGGAGTCCAGGACGTGGGGACATTGGATTTCAAACAATGTTGAGGATTTTAGACTTGTAGGAGTGGAATTCAGAAACACTTTGCCACACCAGCTGTGATATTAGTTTGGAACTACCTTCTATAATTCGCAGTTGATGCTCAGTCGCTTATTAATGTTTAACTCTGAGGTCGATAGATTATATTTTTATACAGGAGAAGCAATTTAAAATCAATGGGTCAATGTTAAAATGGATGCAGGAACAGAGAGACCTGGGCTTTCAGTTCATTTTTACATCTTAAAGATTCAACCTGGGGCTCAGAATCTGTCAGTTGAATCTACTTTTCCCACCTGATAAAATGTCAACAATTGTGTTGGGGAATGTGACAAAAGGTGACATTCCTGAACAGTGGGGTTGGGAGGTTGTTTGAAAGGAGATTCAGATTGTATCAGAAAGCGTCAATTAGATTGTGTCTCTTTGGAGAAGGCGCATATTTCGCAGGAAATGCCCCGAGATAAAGACTAGTTTCACCGATGTCTGAGTAACTTTCAAAGTCTGCAGACGCATGAAGGGGGCAGAGATATTGTAATATTCAGAGCAGGAGATGGGGGACAATCACAGAATTGAAGATGTGAGGCCATCTCTTGTTTCCGAATGTCAGTGTTTAGCTTTAAAACTTTAGTCCTGGGCTAATAATTCCAAGTTTGCAATCCCACACTTTGCTGTTGTGAATTAGAGTTGTGAATTTTCTGAAATTGGTTGTGTAATAAAACTCCATGCAGGATGCAATGATTCCCATTCTGTCTCTGCTGCTGCAAAGCCCCCGTGTCTGTCTCAGTTTCATCGTATTTATCAATGATTTGAGATCCTAGAATCATAGAATCCCTAAAGGGCAGACCATTCGGCCCATCGAGTCTGCATTGACCACAATCCCACCCAGGCCCTATTCCCGTAACCACATATATTTACCCTGTTAATCCCCTGACACTAGGGTCAATTTATCGTGGCCAATCCACCTGACCCGCACATGTTTGGACTGTGGGAGGAAACTGGAGCACCCGGAGGAAACCCACGCAGACACTGGGAGAACTCTACACTGACAGCGAGCTGAGGCTGGAATTGAACCTGGGTCCCTGGCGCTGTGCTAACCACAGAGCCACCATGCTGTTCATCATAGAATCCCTAAAGTGCAGAAGGAGGTCCTTTGGCCCATCAAGCCTGCCCCCGACAACAAGACCTCCCGGGCCTGAATCCCCCTAACACTAAGGGGCAATTGAGCACGGCCAATCAACCGAACCCGCACATCTTTGGAGTGTGGGAGGAAACCAGAAGCTTCAAATGGCAAAGAGGTATTCCACTGCATAAGAGGCCATTCAGCTCATTGAGTCTGCACAGACTTGATGACAGAGTATCTTACCCAGGCCCTCAGCCCAGCCCTATCCCCATAACCCCATTGCTAATCCATCTAACCTATATATCTTGCGAGTGTGGAAGGTAACCAGAGCACCCAGAGGAAACCCACGCAGACACGGGGAGAATGTGCAAACTCCACACAGTCACCCGAGGCTGGAATTGAACCCAAGTCCCTGGCGCTGTGAGGCAGCAGTACGAACCACTGTGCCACCGTGCCGCCCGAAAGTTAAATGTCTTAACTGAGTGGTTCAAAGAGTGAAAGATGGATTTCATTGCAGACAATTGTGTGGTCACCCACTTGAAAAAGGATAGAACAGATTGCTTTATGAATGGGGAAAAGCTGGAAAGAGTGGAGGCCCAAAGAGACTTGGGGCGGTCACATCAACATAGAAAATAGGAGGAGGAGGAGGCCATTCAGCCCTTCGAGCCTGACCCACCATTCAACACTATCATGGCCGATCCTCTGTCTCAATGCCATACCCCAGCGGTCTCCCCATACACCTCGACACCTTTAGAGTCTAGAAATCTATCTATTTCCTTCTTAAATATATTCAGTGACTTGGTCTCCACAGCTTTCTGTGGGAGAGAATTCCACAGGTTCACCACCCTCTGAGTGAAGAGGTTTCCCCTCATCTCAGTCCCAAATGGCCTCCCCCGTATCCTGAGACTGTGACCCCTTGTTCCAGACACCCCCAGCCGGAGGAAACAATATCCCTGTATCCAGCCTGTCCAGCACTGTCAGAATTTTATACCTTTCAATTCGATCCCCGCTCACTCTTCTACATTCCAGTGAATACAGGCCCAGCCGACCCAATCTCCCCTCAGACATCAATGCTGCCATCCCAGGAATCAGTCTGGTGAACATTCACTGCTCTCCCTCTGTGGCAAGTACATCCTTCCTCAGATAAGGAGAGGAACACTGTACACAAGACTCCAGGTGTGGTCTCACCGAGGCCCTGTCCAGCTGCAGTAAGGCATCCTTGCTCTTCTACTCGAACCCTCTTGCAATGAAGGCCAACATCCCATTGGTCTTCCTAACTGCTTGCTGTAGCTGCATGCTTGCTTTCAGTGACTGGTGTTCTCAGATACCCAGGTCCCTTTGTACAACATTTCCCAATCTATCACCATTCAACTAATACTCTGCCATTCTCTTCCTCCGTCCAAAGTGGATAACGTCACATTTATCCACATTATTCTGCATCTGCCATGTATTTCCCCACTCACTCAACTTGTCTAAATCACCCCGAAGCCTCTTAACATCCTCCTCATCACTCACATTCCCACCAAGTTTCGCCTCATCAGCAAACTTGAGAATATTACTTTTCGTTCCCTCATCCAAATCACTGATGTGTTTTGTGAATAGCTGGGACCCAAGAACTGACCCCTGCGGGACCCCACTCGTCACTGCCTGTTACTTAGAAAAAGATTCATTTATTCCTGTCTGTGCGGAGTCCGCATGTTCTCCCTGTGTCTGCGTGGGTTTCCTCCGGATGCTCCGGTTTCCTCCCTCAGTCTGAATGACGTGCTGTTTAGGGTGCATTGGCCATGCTAAATTCTCCCTCAGTGTTACCCGAACAGGCGCCGGAGTGTGGCGACTGGGGGATTTTCACAGTAACTTCATTACCGTGTTAATGTAAGCCGACTTGTGACACAAATAAATAAACTTCTAAACTTCTTTCAAAGCTAAATTAGGAAGCACTTCTTCACACGAGATGTGGTTAAAGTTTGGTCCTGTCTTCTGTAAATGAGCCCTCCCTGTATCCCCCAGTCCCACCATCCTCTGATATCTGTTTTCCTTTAATCCTGGCTCCCTGACCATTCCCCATTTTAATCCTTTCACCATTGGGGTCTGCAGTTCAACTGTGTGGCTCCAACTCTGGAATTCCTTCCCAAAACTCTCTGTCTTCATCCCTCCCTTTCCACCATTCAGACATTTCCTAAAAACAACCCCTTTTTGACCAGAGCTTTGGGGCAATTCTTTTGTCCCTAAACTCGCCTGTGACTCGGCTTCTAATTTTTCACTCCAGGCTCCTGTGAAGCATCTGAGGACGTTTCTGTTCAAGGTGCTATATCAATGCAGGTTGTTGTTTTATGTGTCTGAGTGTCAGTTTCTCTCAATGTCCAGGACACTGCAGGTAACAGAGAATGATTCATTCCCCACTCAACCATTCCCATCAAGCCACGGGGTCAACCTGGCATCCCTTAAAAATGAGGTGTCAACCTGGTGAAGCTCCCAAACAGGAGCGGGCAGCACGGTGGCACCAGTGGTTAGCACTGCTGTATCACAGCACCAGGGACACAAGTTCATATCCAGCCTCGGGTCACTATCTGCATGGGTTTCCTCCGAGTGCCGCTCTTCCTTCTCTCAGCCCAAAGATGTGCGGGTTCGGTGGATTGGCCATGCTAACTTTCCCCATAGTCTTAGGGGGATTAGCAGGGTAAATACTTTGACTTGATTCATTATTTTGATTTGATTTATTATTATCATATTAGTATACAGTGAAAAGTCTTGTTTCTTGCGCGCTATACATACAAAGCATACTGTTCATAGAGAAGGAAGCGAGAGAGTGCAGAATGTAGTGTTACAGTCATAGCTCGGGTGTAGAGAAAGATCAATTTAATGCAGGGTCGGTCCATTCAAAAGTCTGCCAGCAGCAGGAAGAAGCTGTTCTTGAGTGGGTCGGTCCGTGACCTCAGACGTTTGTATCTTTTTCCCGACGGAAGAAGGTGGAAGGGAGAATGTCCGGGGTGGGTGAGGTCCTTCATTATGCTGGCTGCTTTTCCGAGGCAGCGGGAAGTGTAGACACAGTCAGTGGATGGGAGGCCGGTTTGCGTGATGGATTGGGCTACATTCATGACCTTTTGTAGATCCTTGCGGTCTTGGGCAGAACAGGAGCCAGACCAAGCTGTGATACAACCAGAAAGAATGAGTTAGTGAGAGTTATAGCTGACATGCCCAATTTCCTTCATCTTCTGAGAAAGTCGAGGCATTGACTGTGTTTCTAACTCTGTGGTGTATTTTGTCACAGGACAGTTTCGATGGAGATTTATT
>NW_027590527.1:160000-162500 GCF_964213995.1 Mustelus asterias
TCTCACACACACTCTCTCTCTCACACACACATTCTCTCACACACACAATGATGGGCAAAATGTAGAGGAAGATTTCAGCTGTATCTAACCCCGTGCTGTACCTGTCCTGGGTGTGTTTGATGTGCATAATGTGGAGGCAGCTTTTCCTTTAATCTAGCACCATGCTGTGTCTGTCATTGGATTATATGATGGGGACAGTGTATAGGGAGCTTCACTCTGTATCTAAACCCGTGCTGTACCTGTCCTGGGAGTGTTTGATGGGGATAGTGTAGAGGGAGCTTTACTCTGTATCTAAACCCGTGCTGTCCCTGTCCTGGGAGTGTTTGATGGGGATAGTGTAGAGGGAGCTTTACTCTGTATCTAACCCTGTGCTGTATATGTCCTGGGAGTGTTTGATGGGGGACAGTGTAGAGGGAGCTTTACTCTGTATCTAACCCTGTGCTGTATATGTCCTGGGAGTGTTTGATGAGGACAGTGAAGTGGGAGCTTTACTCTATATCTAACCACTTGCTGTATCTGTTGTGGGAGTGTTTGATGGGGACAGTGTCGAGGGAGCTTTACTCTGTATCTAATCCCGTGCTGTACCTGTGCTGGGCAAGTTTGATGGGGACAGTGTAGAGGGAGATTTAATCTGTATCTAACCCCGTGCTGTACCTGTCCTGGGAGTGTTTGATGGGGACAGCGTCGAGGGAGATTTAATCTGTATCTCACCCCGTGCTGTGTCTGTTCCGGGAGTGTTTGATGGGGACAGTGTAGAGGTAGATTTACTCTGTATCTAACCCCGTGCTGTAACTGTCCTGGGAGTGTTTGATGGGGACAGTGTCGAGGGAGATTTAATCTGTATCTCACCCTGTGCTGTGTCTGTTCCGGGAGTGTTTGATGGGGACAGTGTTCAGGTAGATTTACTCTGTATCTAACCCCATGCTGTACCTGTCCTAGGAGTGTTTGATGGGGACAGTGTCGAGGGAGCTTTACTCTACATCTAACCACTTGCTGTATCTGTCATGGGAGTGTTTCATGGGGACAGTGAAGAGGGAGCTTTACTCTGTATCTAACCCCGTGCTGTACCTGTCCTTGGTTTGTCTGATGGGGATATTGTAGAGGGAGCTTTACTCCATATCTAACCCCCTGTTGTATCTGTCCTTGGTTTGTTTGATGGGGACAGTGTAGAGGGAGATTTACTCTGGATCTAACCCCGTGTTGTATCTGTCCTGGGAGTGTTTGTTGGGGACAGTGCAGAGGGAGCTTTACTCTATATCTAACCCCCTGTTGTATCTGTCTTTGGAGTGTTTGATGGGGATAGTGCAGAGGGAGCTTTACTCTGTATCTAACCCATGCTGTACCTGTCCTGGGAGTGTTTGATGGGAACAGTGTAGAGAGAGCTTTACTCTGTATCAAACTCTGTGCTGTACCTGTACCTTTCCTGGGAGTGTTTGATGGGAACAGTGTCGAGGGAGCTTTACTTTGCATCTAATCCCGTGTTTCAGTTACTGATAGACTGTAGAGGAAGATCAGGTCACACACACGCTCTCCTTACACACTCTCAGACACACACACACACACACACACATGCTCTCTCTGTCTCTCACACACACACATGCTCTCTCTGTCTCTCACACACACATACACTATCTCTTACGCACTCTCTCACTCACACACATGCTCTTTCTCTCTGTCACACACGCTTTCTCTCTCACACATTCTCTCACACACACATTCTCTCACACACACTTTCACGCTCACACACTCTCACCCATGCATTCTCTCTCACTGACACACTCTCACACACATGCACACAGTCTCTCACTCACATACACTCACTCTCTCACACACACTTTCTCTCTCACACACATTCTCTCACACACTTTCACGCTCACACACTCTCACCCATGCATTCTCTCTCACTGACACACTCTCACACACATGCACACAGTCTCTCACTCACATACACTCACTCTCTCACACATACACTCTCACACACACACTCTCTCACACACACACTCTTTCTCTCGCACACACTCTCTCTCTCTCACACAGACAGACTCTCTCTCACGCACACGCTCTCTCGCACACACGCTCTCTCGCACACACTCTCTCTCGCACACACTCTCTCACACACACACTCTCTCACACACACACACACTCTCTCACACACACACACTCTCTCACACACGCCCTCTCTCTCACACACACTCTCTCTCTCTCACACACACACGGTCTCTCTCACTCACACACACTGTCTCTCACACACTCTCTCACACACACACACACTCTCTCACACACACACTCGCTCTCTCTCACACACAGACACTCTCTCTCTCACACACACACAGACACTCTCTCTCTCACACACACACCCTCTCTCACACACAGTCTCTCTCACACACACACCTCTCACACACACTCTGTCTCTCTCACACACACACTCTCTCTCACACACATAGAACATAGAACATTACAGCACAGAACAGGCCCTTCGGCCCACGATGTTGTGCCGACC
>NW_027590527.1:167500-177500 GCF_964213995.1 Mustelus asterias
CTGTCATTGGATTATTTGATGGGGACAGTATATAGGGAGCTTCACTCTGTATCTAAACCCGTGCTGTCCCTGTCCTGGGAGTGTTTGATGGGGACAGTGTATAGGGAGCTTCACTCTGAATCTCACCCCGTGCTGTCCCTGTCCTGGAGTGTTTGATGGGGACAGTGTCGAGGGAGCTTCACTCTGTATCGAAACCCGTGCTGTACATGTCCTGGGAGTGTTTGATGGGGATAGTGTAGAGGGAGCTTATTCTGTATCGATAGAGGGATATAGATATCTGTATCTAACCCTGTGCTGTATATGTCCTGGGAGTGTTTGAGGAGGACAGTGAAGTGGGAGCTTTATTCTGCATCTAACCACTTGCTGTATCTGTCGTGGGAGTGTTTGATGGGGACAGTGTCGAGGGAGCTTTACTCTGTATCTAATCTGGTGCTGTACCTGTGCTGGGCGAGTTTGATGGGGACAGTGTAGAGGGAGCTTTACTCTGCATCTAACCCCGTGCTGTAACTGTCCTGGGAGTGTTTGATGGGGACAGTGTCGAGGGAGATTTAATCTGTATCTCACCCCGTGCTGTGTCTGTTCCGGGAGTGTTTGATGGGGACAGTGTTCAGGTAGATTTACTCTGTATCTAACCCCGTGCTGTACCTGTCCTGGGAGTGTTTGATGGGGACAGTGTAGAGGGAGCCTCACTCTGTATCTAACCACGTGCTGTACCTGTCCTGGGCGTGTTTGATGGGGGACAGTGTAGAGGGTGCTTTACTCTGTATCTAACCCCGTGCTATATCTCTCTTGGAAGTGGTTTATGGGGACAGTGTAGAGCGAGCTTTGCTCTGTATCTAACCCCGTGCTGTCCCATTCCTGCGAGTGTTTGATGGAGACAGTGTCGAGGGACCTTTACTCTGTATTGAACCCCGTGCTGTATTTGTCCTGGGAGTGTATAATGGGGACAGTGTCGAGGGAGCTTTACTCTGTACCTAACCCTGTGCTGTATCTGTCCTGGGAGTGTTTGATGGGGACAGGACTTGGGGGACATTGGATTTTAGACAATGTTTAGGGTTTTAGACTTTTCGGAGTGAAATTCAGGAACACTTTGCCACACCAGCTGTGATATTAGTTTGGAACTACCTTCTATAATTCACAGTTGATGCTCAGTCGCTTATTAATGTTCAAACCTGAAGTTGATAGATGGTATTTTACACACAGGAGAAGCAATTTAAAATCAATGGGTCTATGTTAAAATACTTGCAGGAACAGAGAGACCTGGGCTTTCAGTTCATTTTTACATCTTAAAGATTCAACCTGGGGCTCAGAATCTGTCAGTATTTCTGCATTGACTATTTCACAATCTGAGGAGTTGTGAATGGTGCGATCATCAGCGAACATCTCACCTATGGAGGGAAGGTCAGTGATGGAGCAGCTGAAGATGGTTGGGGCCTCGGACACTCACCCTGAGGAACTCCTGCAGTGATGTCCCGGGACTGAGAGGATCGGCTTTGAGATAATCGGCACATTGGGGGAATGGTTGGAAAGCAGAGGATGTTGAATTAAGGTAAATGGCGACAGCGGCAACATGAGGCAATATCTGTGGCTTTGGAGTGATCCTTGTTGTACCCCACTATTAGCTGCTTGCCCACCTGAATATCTCACTGTTACTCTCTGCATTACTATCTCATCCCTATCTCTCAGTGACTCTGCCTCTCTCCATCTCTCCGGGGAAATTATAATGGGGAGCAAAAAAATGGCAGAAGAATTGAACATATACTTTGGTTCTGTCTTCACAAAAGAGGCACAGATAACCTGGCAGAAATGTTAGGGAACCAATCGTTTAGTGAGAGTGTGGAATTGAATTGAAGGAAATCAGTATTAGTAAGAAAATGGTGCTGGGGGAATGAATGGGGTTAAAGGCTGACAAAGCCCCAGGGCCTGATAATCTACATCCCAGAGTATTAAAGGAAGCGGCGCTGGAAATATTGGATGCATTGCTGGTCATCTTCCAAAATTCTATAGACTCTGGAGCAGTTCCTACAGATTGGGGGGTGGCAAATGTAACCCCACTATTTAAAATCATCTTTTCACTTGCGTGTAATTTATCACAGAACACGGGCAGCATGGGCTTATCGAGAATGACGGGATAGTGTTGGGGTGGAGAAGTTATTCATTCAAGTGGAAATCAGTGTCGTTTTGAAATGTGTTGAGGGTTTCTGCCTCTCCCCATTCAATCCTTCCCAACCTCTCTGTCGAGGCTCCTTCTCACTTTCTACCAGACAATTATTTGTGTTCGAGAGCGGGTGCAGAGGAGATTGAAATGAAACAGACAGACAGTTATCTTCAACACTGAGAAATGTGAAGTGATGCACTTTGGATAATAAGTTGAGGAGAGAAACCATAAACCAACTGGGAACAAGTTAAATCATGTGCAGGTAAAGGGAAAGCTTTTATACCTCCATCAATCTGTGTCTCTCTCTTTTTCTCACTCTCTGTGTCTGTGTCTTCTGTCCATCTCTCCCTTTCTGGGAATCAGTGAAAAATATCCACAAATATCAGGCAGCCATTTGGCGTTTCTTCCCAGTGGCCATTTCGTGTGAACGCAGCACTGAGATATTTCTGACAGAGTTGTCTCTTCACTAAAGTAACGTTAGTATTTTAAATGTGACAGATACGCAGCTATGGAGACACAAACGAGGGCTGTATTCCCAGGAATTTTGGAGTGTCAGGGACAATTTGATCCAATTTGTCAGGAGTATAATGGAAAGTGATAGCACAGAGAGAGAGAAATGTTTCTTGCTGGTGATCCACCTCCTCCAGTCCCACTATCCTCCCATATCTGTTTTCCTTTCATTCTGGCTCCGTGACCATCCACAATTTGAATTGTTTCACCATTGGGAGCTGTGTCTTCATCTGCGTGGGCTCCAACTCTGGAATTCCTTTCCTGAACGTTTTATTAAAATACATCCATGGGATGTGGGCCTGGCTGGTTCTGCCAGCGTTTACTCCTCGTCCCTAATTGCTCATGAACTGAGTGGCTTGCTAGGCCATTTCAATCAGCATCTAAGAGTCAACCACATTGCTGTGAGGCTGGAGTCACATGTAGGCCCGACCAGGTAAGGACGGCAGATTTCCTTCCATAAAGGACATTAGTGAAGCAGATTGCTTTTCTCCATTTTAACACCTCCTTTTCCTCCAATTAAAATAGTTCGTAAAAGCCATCTGGCCAAACCTTTGGGACATGTGACCCTAAACTCTCCTGTGACTCGGGTCAAATTTCTCACATTAAGGCTCCTGTGAAGCATCTTGGGATGATACTGTTCAAGGTGCTATATAAATGCAAGTTGTTGTTGTGTGTGTCTGAGTGTCAGCTTCTGTCCATGTCCAGGACACTGCAGGTAACAGAGAATGATTCACTCTGGTCTGCGATTGTACATCTCGTGTGTGTCTCAGTGTCAGCTCTGAAACATGTACAGCACAATCCCATCCTGTTTCTGTGTCTCTCTGCCTCTGTATCTGTATCTCTCCCTCTCGCTCCATCTCTCTCCCCATGACTGAAACAAACTAGAGTTTAAATCCCACACTGGGATGCTGTTCAATGTGAGTTCAGTTTTCCCAGAAATAAAAATCCTCAATTAAAAATTCCTTTCAACAGCAGAGGGAACTTTTCTCAAAGTGAATTTGCGGCTGTCTTGAATTTGAACCCAAGTTTTCAATATGGGGGTGGCACAGTGATGCTGGGGTTAGCACTGCTTCCTCACAGTGTCAGGGACCCGCCTTCGATTCCCAGCTTGGCTCACTTTCTGACTGGAGTTTGAACGTCCTTCCCGTGTTTGTGTGGGTTTCCTCCGGGTGCTCCGGTTTCATCCCACACTCCAAAGATAGAACAAAGAAAATTACAGCACGGAAACAGGTCTTTCGGCTCTCCAATCCTGCACCGACCATGCTGCCTGACTGAACTAAAACCCCCTACCCTTCCGGGGACCATATCCCTCCATTCCCATCTTATTCATGTCTTTGTCAAGACGCCCTTGAAAAGTCACTATCGTATCCGTTTCCACTCCCTCCCCCGGCAACGAGTTCCAGGCACCCAGCACCCTCTGTGTAAAAAAACTTTCCTCCCACATCTCCTTTAAACCGTGCCCCTCGCACCTTAAACCTCTGCCCCCGAGTAATAACTCTTCCACCCTGGGAAAACGCTTCTGACTATCCACTCTGTCCATGCCCCCTCATAATCTGGCAGACTTCTATCAGGTGTACAGATTAGGTGGATTGGCCAAGCTAAATTGTCCCTTAGTGTCAGGAGGATTAGCTGAGTTAAATGTATGGGATTATAGGGATGGGGCCTGGGTGGGATTGTGGTCAGTGCAGACTCGATGGGCCGAATGGCCTCCTGCACTGCAGGATTCTATGAACCCTGTTCTGTATTTGCTTTGGGATTGTTTGTTGAAAAGTGTAGTTGAAGTGTTACTCTGTCATGCTGGAATTTAGGCTACGGGATGATTGGATCAAACACTTCAAGATAATAAGGGGAATGGAGAGGAATGATAAAGAACAACTTTTCCTGCTGGTTGGGGAGTCCAGGACGTGGGGACATTGGATTTCAAACAATGTTGAGGATTTTAGACTTGTAGGAGTGGAATTCAGAAACACTTTGCCACACCAGCTGTGATATTAGTTTGGAACTACCTTCTATAATTCGCAGTTGATGCTCAGTCGCTTATTAATGTTTAACTCTGAGGTCGATAGATTATATTTTTATACAGGAGAAGCAATTTAAAATCAATGGGTCAATGTTAAAATGGATGCAGGAACAGAGAGACCTGGGCTTTCAGTTCATTTTTACATCTTAAAGATTCAACCTGGGGCTCAGAATCTGTCAGTTGAATCTACTTTTCCCACCTGATAAAATGTCAACAATTGTGTTGGGGAATGTGACAAAAGGTGACATTCCTGAACAGTGGGGTTGGGAGGTTGTTTGAAAGGAGATTCAGATTGTATCAGAAAGCGTCAATTAGATTGTGTCTCTTTGGAGAAGGCGCATATTTCGCAGGAAATGCCCCGAGATAAAGACTAGTTTCACCGATGTCTGAGTAACTTTCAAAGTCTGCAGACGCATGAAGGGGGCAGAGATATTGTAATATTCAGAGCAGGAGATGGGGGACAATCACAGAATTGAAGATGTGAGGCCATCTCTTGTTTCCGAATGTCAGTGTTTAGCTTTAAAACTTTAGTCCTGGGCTAATAATTCCAAGTTTGCAATCCCACACTTTGCTGTTGTGAATTAGAGTTGTGAATTTTCTGAAATTGGTTGTGTAATAAAACTCCATGCAGGATGCAATGATTCCCATTCTGTCTCTGCTGCTGCAAAGCCCCCGTGTCTGTCTCAGTTTCATCGTATTTATCAATGATTTGAGATCCTAGAATCATAGAATCCCTAAAGGGCAGACCATTCGGCCCATCGAGTCTGCATTGACCACAATCCCACCCAGGCCCTATTCCCGTAACCACATATATTTACCCTGTTAATCCCCTGACACTAGGGTCAATTTATCGTGGCCAATCCACCTGACCCGCACATGTTTGGACTGTGGGAGGAAACTGGAGCACCCGGAGGAAACCCACGCAGACACTGGGAGAACTCTACACTGACAGCGAGCTGAGGCTGGAATTGAACCTGGGTCCCTGGCGCTGTGCTAACCACAGAGCCACCATGCTGTTCATCATAGAATCCCTAAAGTGCAGAAGGAGGTCCTTTGGCCCATCAAGCCTGCCCCCGACAACAAGACCTCCCGGGCCTGAATCCCCCTAACACTAAGGGGCAATTGAGCACGGCCAATCAACCGAACCCGCACATCTTTGGAGTGTGGGAGGAAACCAGAAGCTTCAAATGGCAAAGAGGTATTCCACTGCATAAGAGGCCATTCAGCTCATTGAGTCTGCACAGACTTGATGACAGAGTATCTTACCCAGGCCCTCAGCCCAGCCCTATCCCCATAACCCCATTGCTAATCCATCTAACCTATATATCTTGCGAGTGTGGAAGGTAACCAGAGCACCCAGAGGAAACCCACGCAGACACGGGGAGAATGTGCAAACTCCACACAGTCACCCGAGGCTGGAATTGAACCCAAGTCCCTGGCGCTGTGAGGCAGCAGTACGAACCACTGTGCCACCGTGCCGCCCGAAAGTTAAATGTCTTAACTGAGTGGTTCAAAGAGTGAAAGATGGATTTCATTGCAGACAATTGTGTGGTCACCCACTTGAAAAAGGATAGAACAGATTGCTTTATGAATGGGGAAAAGCTGGAAAGAGTGGAGGCCCAAAGAGACTTGGGGCGGTCACATCAACATAGAAAATAGGAGGAGGAGGAGGCCATTCAGCCCTTCGAGCCTGACCCACCATTCAACACTATCATGGCCGATCCTCTGTCTCAATGCCATACCCCAGCGGTCTCCCCATACACCTCGACACCTTTAGAGTCTAGAAATCTATCTATTTCCTTCTTAAATATATTCAGTGACTTGGTCTCCACAGCTTTCTGTGGGAGAGAATTCCACAGGTTCACCACCCTCTGAGTGAAGAGGTTTCCCCTCATCTCAGTCCCAAATGGCCTCCCCCGTATCCTGAGACTGTGACCCCTTGTTCCAGACACCCCCAGCCGGAGGAAACAATATCCCTGTATCCAGCCTGTCCAGCACTGTCAGAATTTTATACCTTTCAATTCGATCCCCGCTCACTCTTCTACATTCCAGTGAATACAGGCCCAGCCGACCCAATCTCCCCTCAGACATCAATGCTGCCATCCCAGGAATCAGTCTGGTGAACATTCACTGCTCTCCCTCTGTGGCAAGTACATCCTTCCTCAGATAAGGAGAGGAACACTGTACACAAGACTCCAGGTGTGGTCTCACCGAGGCCCTGTCCAGCTGCAGTAAGGCATCCTTGCTCTTCTACTCGAACCCTCTTGCAATGAAGGCCAACATCCCATTGGTCTTCCTAACTGCTTGCTGTAGCTGCATGCTTGCTTTCAGTGACTGGTGTTCTCAGATACCCAGGTCCCTTTGTACAACATTTCCCAATCTATCACCATTCAACTAATACTCTGCCATTCTCTTCCTCCGTCCAAAGTGGATAACGTCACATTTATCCACATTATTCTGCATCTGCCATGTATTTCCCCACTCACTCAACTTGTCTAAATCACCCCGAAGCCTCTTAACATCCTCCTCATCACTCACATTCCCACCAAGTTTCGCCTCATCAGCAAACTTGAGAATATTACTTTTCGTTCCCTCATCCAAATCACTGATGTGTTTTGTGAATAGCTGGGACCCAAGAACTGACCCCTGCGGGACCCCACTCGTCACTGCCTGTTACTTAGAAAAAGATTCATTTATTCCTGTCTGTGCGGAGTCCGCATGTTCTCCCTGTGTCTGCGTGGGTTTCCTCCGGATGCTCCGGTTTCCTCCCTCTGTCTGAAAGACGTGCTGTTTAGGGTGCATTGGCCATGCTAAATTCTCCCTCAGTGTTACCCGAACAGGCGCCGGAGTGTGGCGACTGGGGGATTTTCACAGTAACTTCATTACCGTGTTAATGTAAGCCGACTTGTGACACAAATAAATAAACTTCTAAACTTCTTTCAAAGCTAAATTAGGAAGCACTTCTTCACACGAGATGTGGTTAAAGTTTGGTCCTGTCTTCTGTAAATGAGCCCTCCCTGTATCCCCCAGTCCCACCATCCTCTGATATCTGTTTTCCTTTAATCCTGGCTCCCTGACCATTCCCCATTTTAATCCTTTCACCATTGGGGTCTGCAGTTCAACTGTGTGGCTCCAACTCTGGAATTCCTTCCCAAAACTCTCTGTCTTCATCCCTCCCTTTCCACCATTCAGACATTTCCTAAAAACAACCCCTTTTTGACCAGAGCTTTGGGGCAATTCTTTTGTCCCTAAACTCGCCTGTGACTCGGCTTCTAATTTTTCACTCCAGGCTCCTGTGAAGCATCTGAGGACGTTTCTGTTCAAGGTGCTATATCAATGCAGGTTGTTGTTTTATGTGTCTGAGTGTCAGTTTCTCTCAATGTCCAGGACACTGCAGGTAACAGAGAATGATTCATTCCCCACTCAACCATTCCCATCAAGCCACGGGGTCAACCTGGCATCCCTTAAAAATGAGGTGTCAACCTGGTGAAGCTCCCAAACAGGAGCGGGCAGCACGGTGGCACCAGTGGTTAGCACTGCTGTATCACAGCACCAGGGACACAAGTTCATATCCAGCCTCGGGTCACTATCTGCATGGGTTTCCTCCGAGTGCCGCTCTTCCTTCTCTCAGCCCAAAGATGTGCGGGTTCGGTGGATTGGCCATGCTAACTTTCCCCATAGTCTTAGGGGGATTAGCAGGGTAAATACTTTGACTTGATTCATTATTTTGATTTGATTTATTATTATCATATTAGTATACAGTGAAAAGTCTTGTTTCTTGCGCGCTATACATACAAAGCATACTGTTCATAGAGAAGGAAGCGAGAGAGTGCAGAATGTAGTGTTACAGTCATAGCTCGGGTGTAGAGAAAGATCAATTTAATGCAGGGTCGGTCCATTCAAAAGTCTGCCAGCAGCAGGAAGAAGCTGTTCTTGAGTGGGTCGGTCCGTGACCTCAGACGTTTGTATCTTTTTCCCGACGGAAGAAGGTGGAAGGGAGAATGTCCGGGGTGGGTGAGGTCCTTCATTATGCTGGCTGCTTTTCCGAGGCAGCGGGAAGTGTAGACACAGTCAGTGGATGGGAGGCCGGTTTGCGTGATGGATTGGGCTACATTCATGACCTTTTGTAGATCCTTGCGGTCTTGGGCAGAACAGGAGCCAGACCAAGCTGTGATACAACCAGAAAGAATGAGTTAGTGAGAGTTATAGCTGACATGCCCAATTTCCTTCATCTTCTGAGAAAGTCGAGGCATTGACTGTGTTTCTAACTCTGTGGTGTATTTTGTCACAGGACAGTTTCGATGGAGATTTATTCTGTATCCCTGGGATTTAGAAGGTTCAGGAGTGAGTTGATTGAAGTTTTCTTTAATTCTTTGGTGGGACATGGGCATCGCTGGCTGAACAGAATTTATTGCATCGAGTTGCTCTTCGCGGGCAGTTGAGAGTTAACCGCATTGCTGTGGCTCTGGAGTCACACGTAGCCCAGACCACGTAAGGACGGCAGATTTCCTTCCCTAAAAGACATTAGTGAACCAGACGGGTTTTTCCGACAATCGACAACAGTTTCATGGTCACCAGTAGATTCTTAATTCCAGATATTTTTATTGAATTCCAATTGGTGGGATTCAAACGCAGGTCCCCAAAACATTGGCTGAGTTTCTGGATTAATAGTCTGGAGATAATAGCACTAGGCCATTGCCTCTCCTAGTGTCACCTCTCCATCCCTGTCATTCACTCATCATCTCCGCTTCCACCATCCTCATAGGCCGTGCGTCCAAACACATTCCCAGGCTCTGTGTGTGTGTGTGAAAGATGTTTTTCCTCACATTCCCTCACTGCGTCTCTCCTGAAACTTTAAATTGTGTCTCCCTGTCATCCCTGAACCCAATCAGCTCACGGCAACAGCTTTCCTTTATCGACTTTATCGAAACCTGTCCTAATCTTGTACATCTCGAGCAAATCTCCCCTCAAGGGGAACAAGCCCCGTTTCTCCAACCTCACCCTGGAGCTCACATCCCTCATTCCCGCAATTAATCCACTCTCAAAGATGCTGCAGACCTTCATATTTCCTCCCTCGGTCTGTTTATCCCATCACAGGATCACAGAATTGTTACAGGGCAGAAGGAGGCATGTGGAGTTCAGACAAGAAGTTGAGGAGAGCAGAGAAAATAGAAACTAAATGGGCCCAAGGTAATTCTGTGTTTATTTCTTTTTCTCACTCTCTATGTCTGTGTCTTCTGTCCCTCTCTCCATCTCTCACATACACTCTCACACACACTTTCTCACACACACACATACACACACTCACTCGA
>NW_027590527.1:182500-185000 GCF_964213995.1 Mustelus asterias
TAGACTGTAGAGGAAGATCAGGTCACACACACGCTCTCCTTACACACTCTCAGACACACACACACACACACACACATGCTCTCTCTGTCTCTCACACACACACATGCTCTCTCTGTCTCTCACACACACATACACTATCTCTTACGCACTCTCTCACTCACACACATGCTCTTTCTCTCTGTCACACACGCTTTCTCTCTCACACATTCTCTCACACACACATTCTCTCACACACACTTTCACGCTCACACACTCTCACCCATGCATTCTCTCTCACTGACACACTCTCACACACATGCACACAGTCTCTCACTCACATACACTCACTCTCTCACACACACTTTCTCTCTCACACACATTCTCTCACACACTTTCACGCTCACACACTCTCACCCATGCATTCTCTCTCACTGACACACTCTCACACACATGCACACAGTCTCTCACTCACATACACTCACTCTCTCACACATACACTCTCACACACACACTCTCTCACACACACACTCTTTCTCTCGCACACACTCTCTCTCTCTCACACAGACAGACTCTCTCTCACGCACACGCTCTCTCGCACACACGCTCTCTCGCACACACTCTCTCTCGCACACACTCTCTCACACACACACTCTCTCACACACACACACACTCTCTCACACACACACACTCTCTCACACACGCCCTCTCTCTCACACACACTCTCTCTCTCTCACACACACACGGTCTCTCTCACTCACACACACTGTCTCTCACACACTCTCTCACACACACACACACTCTCTCACACACACACTCGCTCTCTCTCACACACAGACACTCTCTCTCTCACACACACACAGACACTCTCTCTCTCACACACACACCCTCTCTCACACACAGTCTCTCTCACACACACACCTCTCACACACACTCTGTCTCTCTCACACACACACTCTCTCTCACACACATAGAACATAGAACATTACAG
The DNA here is from genome assembly GCF_964213995.1 of Mustelus asterias. Lineage (NCBI taxonomy): Eukaryota > Metazoa > Chordata > Chondrichthyes > Carcharhiniformes > Triakidae > Mustelus > Mustelus asterias. The sequence continues at coordinate 183,468 of NW_027590527.1, forward strand.
CACAGAACAGGCCCTTCGGCCCACGATGTTGTGCCGACCTTCATCTGAAACCAAGATCAAGCTATCCCACTCCCTACCATCCTGGTGTGCTCCATGTGCCTATCCAATAACCGCTTAAATGTTCCTAAAGTGTCTGACTCCACTATCACTGCAGGCAGTCCATTCCACACCCCAACCACTCTCTGCGTGAAGAACCTACCTCTGATATCCTTCCTATATCTCCCACCATGAACCCTATAGTTATGCCCCCTTGTAATAGCTCCATCCACCCGAGGAAATAGTCTTTGAACGTTCACTCGATCTATCCCCTTCATCATTTTATAAACCTCTATTAAGTCTCCCCTCAATCTCCTCCGCTCCAGAGAGAAGAGCCCCAGCTCCCTCAACCTTTCCTCATAAGACCGACACTCCAAACCAGGCAGCATCCTGGTAAATCTCCTCTGCACTCTTTCCAGCGCTTCCACATCCTTCTTATAGTGAGGTGACCAGAACTGCACGCAATATTCCAAATGCGGTCTCACCAAGGTCCTGTACAGTTGCAGCATAACCCCACGGCTCTTAAACTCCAACCCCCTGTTAATAAAAGCTAACACACTATATGCCTTCTTCACAGCTCTATCCACTTGAGTGGCAACCTTTAGAGATCTGTGGATATGGACCCCAAGATCTCTCTGTTCCTCCACAGTCTTCAGAACCCTACCTTTGACCCTGTAATCCACATTTAAATTAGTCCTACCAAAATGAATCACCTCACTCTCTCTCTCTCACACACACGGTCTCTCTCACTCACACACACTCTGTCTCTCACACACTCTCTCACACACACACACACTCTCTCACACACACACTCGCTCTCTCTCACACACAGACACTCTCTCTCTCACACACACACACACACTCTCTCTCACACACAGTCTCTCTCACACACACACCTCTCTCTCTCACACACACTCTGTCTCTCTCTCACACACACACTCTCTCTCACACACACTCTCTCTCTCACACACACTCTCTCTCACACACACACTCTCTCTCGCACACACACTCTCTCTCACACACACACACACACTCTCTCTCTCTCTCACACACACACTCTCTCTCTCTCACACACATTCTCTCACACACACAATGATGGGCAAAATGTAGAGGAAGATTTCAGCTGTATCTAACCCCGTGCTGTACCTGTCCTGGGTGTGTTTGATGTGCACAATGTGGAGGCAGCTTTTCCTTTAATTTAGCACCATGCTGTGTCTGTCATTGGATTATATGATGGGGACAGTGTATAGGGAGCTTCACTCTGTATCTAAACCCGTGCTGTACCTGTCCTGGGAGTGTTTGATGGGGATAGTGTAGAGGGAGCTTTACTCTGTATCTAACCCTGTGCTGTATATGTCCTGGGAGTGTTAGATGAGGACAGTGAAGTGGGAGCTTTACTCTGTATCTAACCACTTGCTGTATCTGTTGTGGGTGTGTTTGATGGGGACAGTGTCGAGGGAGCTTTACTCTGTATCTAACCCCGTGCTGTACCTGTGC
>NW_027590527.1:190000-195000 GCF_964213995.1 Mustelus asterias
CAATCTGAGGAGTTGTGAATGGTGCGATCATCAGCGAACATCTCACCTATGGAGGGAAGGTCAGTGATGGAGCAGCTGAAGATGGTTGGGGCCTCGGACACTCACCCTGAGGAACTCCTGCAGTGATGTCCCGGGACTGAGAGGATCGGCTTTGAGATAATCGGCACATTGGGGGAATGGTTGGAAAGCAGAGGATGTTGAATTAAGGTAAATGGCGACAGCGGCAACATGAGGCAATATCTGTGGCTTTGGAGTGATCCTTGTTGTACCCCACTATTAGCTGCTTGCCCACCTGAATATCTCACTGTTACTCTCTGCATTACTATCTCATCCCTATCTCTCAGTGACTCTGCCTCTCTCCATCTCTCCGGGGAAATTATAATGGGGAGCAAAAAAATGGCAGAAGAATTGAACATATACTTTGGTTCTGTCTTCACAAAAGAGGCACAGATAACCTGGCAGAAATGTTAGGGAACCAATCGTTTAGTGAGAGTGTGGAATTGAATTGAAGGAAATCAGTATTAGTAAGAAAATGGTGCTGGGGGAATGAATGGGGTTAAAGGCTGACAAAGCCCCAGGGCCTGATAATCTACATCCCAGAGTATTAAAGGAAGCGGCGCTGGAAATATTGGATGCATTGCTGGTCATCTTCCAAAATTCTATAGACTCTGGAGCAGTTCCTACAGATTGGGGGGTGGCAAATGTAACCCCACTATTTAAAATCATCTTTTCACTTGCGTGTAATTTATCACAGAACACGGGCAGCATGAGCTTATCGAGAATGACGGGATAGTGTTGGGGTGGAGAAGTTATTCATTCAAGTGGAAATCAGTGTCGTTTTGAAATGTGTTGAGGGTTTCTGCCTCTCCCCATTCAATCCTTCCCAACCTCTCTGTCGAGGCTCCTTCTCACTTTCTACCAGACAATTATTTGTGTTCGAGAGCGGGTGCAGAGGAGATTGAAATGAAACAGACAGACAGTTATCTTCAACACTGAGAAATGTGAAGTGATGCACTTTGGATAATAAGTTGAGGAGAGAAACCATAAACCAACTGGGAACAAGTTAAATCATGTGCAGGTAAAGGGAAAGCTTTTATACCTCCATCAATCTGTGTCTCTCTCTTTTTCTCACTCTCTGTGTCTTCTGTCCATCTCTCCCTTTCTGGGAATCAGTGAAAAATATCCACAAATATCAGGCAGCCATTTGGCGTTTCTTCCCAGTGGCCATTTCGTGTGAACGCAGCACTGAGATATTTCTGACAGAGTTGTCTCTTCACTAAAGTAACGTTAGTATTTTAAATGTGACAGATACGCAGCTATGGAGACACAAACGAGGGCTGTATTCCCAGGAATTTTGGAGTGTCAGGGACAATTTGATCCAATTTGTCAGGAGTATAATGGAAAGTGATAGCACAGAGAGAGAGAAATGTTTCTTGCTGGTGATCCACCTCCTCCAGTCCCACCATCCTCCCATATCTGTTTTCCTTTCATTCTGGCTCCGTGACCATCCACAATTTGAATTGTTTCACCATTGGGAGCTGTGTCTTCATCTGCGTGGGCTCCAACTCTGGAATTCCTTCCCTGAACGTTTTACTCAAATACATCCATGGGATGTGGGCCTGGCTGGTTCTGCCAGCGTTTACTCCTCGTCCCTAATTGCTCATGAACTGAGTGGCTTGCTAGGCCATTTCAATCAGCATCTAAGAGTCAACCACATTGCTGTGAGGCTGGAGTCACATGTAGGCCCGACCAGGTAAGGACGGCAGATTTCCTTCCATAAAGGACATTAGTGAAGCAGATTGCTTTTCTCCATTTTAACACCTCCTTTTCCTCCAATTAAAATAGTTCGTAAAAGCCATCTGGCCAAACCTTTGGGACATGTGACCCTAAACTCTCCTGTGACTCGGGTCAAATTTCTCACATTAAGGCTCCTGTGAAGCATCTTGGGATGATACTGTTCAAGGTGCTATATAAATGCAAGTTGTTGTTGTGTGTGTCTGAGTGTCAGCTTCTGTCCATGTCCAGGACACTGCAGGTAACAGAGAATGATTCACTCTGGTCTGCGATTGTACATCTCGTGTGTGTCTCAGTATCAGCTCTGAAACATGTACAGCACAATCCCATCCTGTTTCTGTGTCTCTCTGCCTCTGTATCTGTATCTCTCCCTCTCGCTCCATCTCTCTCCCCATGACTGAAACAAACTAGAGTTTAAATCCCACACTGGGATGCTGTTCAATGTGAGTTCAGTTTTCCCAGAAATAAAAATCTTCAATTAAAAATTCCTTTGACACAGCAGAGGGAACTTTTCTCAAAGTGAATTTGCGGCTGTCTTGAATTTGAACCCAAGTTTTCAATATGGGGGTGGCACAGTGATGCAGGGGTTAGCACTGCTTCCTCACAGTGCCAGGGACCCGCCTTCGATTCCCAGCATGGGTCACTTTCTGACTGGAGTTTGAACGTCCTTCCCGTGTTTGTGTGGGTTTCCTCCGGGTGCTCCGGTTTCATCCCACACTCCAAAGATAGAACAAAGAAAATTACAGCACGGGAACAGGTCTTTCGGCTCTCCAATCCTGCACGGACCATGCTGCCTGACTGAACTAAAACCCCCTACCCTTCCGGGGACCATATCCCTCCATTCCCATCTTATTCATGTCTTTGTCAAGACGCCTTTGAAAAGTCACTATCGTATCCATTTCCACTACCTCCCCCGGCAACAAGTTCCAGGCACCCAGCACCCTCTGTGTAAAAACACTTTCCTCCCACATCTCCTTTAAACCTTGCCCCTCGCACCTTAAACCTCTGCCCCCGAGTAATAACTCTTCCACCCTGGGAAAACGCTTCTGACTATCCACTCTGTCCATGCCCCCTCATAATCTGGCAGACTTCTATCAGGTGTACAGGTTAGGTGGATTGGCCAAGCTAAATTGTCCCTTAGTGTCAGGAGGATTAGCTGAGGTAAATGTATGGGATTATAGGGATGCGGCCTGGGTGGGATTGTGGTCAGTGCAGACTCAATGGGCCGAATGGCCTCCTGCACTGCAGGATTCCATGAACCCTGTTCTGTATTTGGTTTGGGATTGTTTGTTGAAAAGTGTAGTTGAAGTGTTACTCTGTAATGCTGGAAGAACAACTTTTCCTGCTGGTTGGGGAGTCCAGGACTTGGGGACATTGGATTTCAAACAATGTTGAGGATTTTAGACTTGTAGGAGTGGAATTCAGAAACACTTTGCCACACCAGCTGTGATATTAGTTTGGAACTACCTTCTATAATTCGCAGTTGATGCTCAGTCGCTTATTAATGTTTAAATCTGAGGTTGATAGATGATATTTTTATACAGGAGAAGCAATTTAAAATCAATGGGTCAATGTTAAAATGGATGCAGGAAGAGAGAGACCTGGGCTTTCAGTTCATTTTTACATCTTAAAGATTCAACCTGGGGCTCAGAATCTGTCAGTTGAATCTACTTTTCCCACCTGATAAAATGTCAACAATTGTGTTGGGGAATGTGACAAAAGGTGACATTCCTGAACAGTGGGGTTGGGAGGTTGTTTGAAAGGAGATTCAGATTGTATCAGAAAGCGTCAATTAGATTGTGTCTCTTTGGAGAAGGCGCATATTTCACAGGAAACGCCCCAAGATAAAGACTAGTTTCACCAATGTCTGAGTAACTTTCAAAGTCTGCAGACGCATGAAGGGGGCAGAGATATTGTAATATTCAGAGCAGGAGATGGGGGACAATCACAGAATTGAAGATGTGAGGCCATCTCTTGTTTCCGAATGTCAGTGTTTAGCTTTAAAACTTTAGTCCTGGGCTAATAATTCCAAGTTTGCAATCCCACACTTTGCTGTTGTGAATTAGAGTTGTGAATTTTCTGAAATTGGTTGTGTAATAAAACTCCATGCAGGATGCAATGATTTCCATTCTGTCTGCTGCTGCAAAGCCCCCATGTCTGTCTCAGTTTCATCGTATTTATCAATGATTTGAGATCCTAGAATCATAGAATCCCTAAAGGGCAGACCATTCGGCCCATCGAGTCTGCATCGACCACAATCCCACCCAGGCCCGATTCCCGTAACCCCATATATTTACCCTGTTAATCCCCTGACACTAGGGTCAATTTATCATGGCCAATCCACCTGACCCGCACATGTTTGGAGTGTGGGAGGAAACTGGAGCACCCGGAGGAAACCCACGCAGACACTGGGAGAACTCTACACAGACAGCGAGCTGAGGCTGGAATTGAACCTGGGTCCCTGGCGCTGTGCTAACCACTGTGTCACCTTGCCATTCATCATAGAATCCCTAAAGTGCAGAAGGAGGTCCTTTGGCCCATCAAGCCTGCCCCCGACAACAATACCACCCAGGCCTGAATCCCCCTAATACTAAGGGGCAATTGAGCACAGCCAATCAACCTAACCCGCACGTCTTTGGAGTGTGGGAGGAAACCAGAGCACCCGGAGGAAACCCACGCAGACACTGGGAGAACGTGCAAACTCCACACAGACAGTCACCCGAGGCTGGAATTGAACATGGGTCCTTGGTGCTGTGGGGGAGCAGTGCTAACCACTGTGCCATCATGTCGCCCGGTGATGAGACAGAATGTTTGCAACATTTCACAGAAATAGGCAGCATTTTAAGTCTTACAGCTAGAAGCTTCAAATGGCAAAGAGGTATTCCACTGCATAAGAGGCCATTCAGCTCATTGAGTCTGCACAGACTTGATGACAGAGTATCTTACCCAGGCCCTCACCCCAGCCCTATCCCCATAACCCCATTGCTAATCCATCTAACCTATATATCTTGCGAGTGTGGAAGGTAACCAGAGCACCCGGAGGAAACCCACGCAGACACGGGGAGAATGTGCAAACTCCACACAGTCACCCGAGGCTGGAATTGAACCCGGGTCCCTGGCGCTGTGAGGCAGCAGTACGAACCACTGTGCCACCGTGCCGCCCGAAAGTAAAATGTCTTAACTGAATGGTTCAAAGAGTGAAAGAT
>NW_027590527.1:202500-220000 GCF_964213995.1 Mustelus asterias
CCCCATGCTGTACCTGTCCTGGGAGTGTTTGATGGGGACAGTGTCGAGGGAGCTTTACTCTACATCTAACCACTTGCTGTATCTGTCATGGGAGTGTTTCATGGGGACAGTGAAGAGGGAGCTTTACTCTGTATCTAACCCCGTGCTGTACCTGTCCTTGGTTTGTCTGATGGGGATATTGTAGAGGGAGCTTTATTCCATATCTAACCCCCTGTTGTATCTGTCCTTGGAGTGTTTGATGGGGATAGTGCAGAGGGAGCTTTACTCTGTATCTAACCCATGCTGTCCCTGCCCTGGGAGTGTTTGATGGGGACAGTATCGAGGGAGCTTTGCTCTGTATCTAAACCCGTGCTGTACCTGTCCTTGGTTTGTTGGATGGGGACAGTGTAGAGGGAGCTTTACTCTGTATCTAACCCCGTGCTGTACCTGTCCTGGGAGTATTTGATGGGGACAGTGTAGAGGGAGCTTTACTCTATGTCTAACCCCGTGCTGTATCTGTTCTGGGACTGTTTGATGGGGACAGTGTACAGTGAGCTTTAATCTGTATCTAACCCCGTGCTGTACCTGTCCTGGGAGTATTTGATGGGGACAGTGTAGAGGGAGCTTTACTCTGTATCTAACCCCGTGCTGTAACTGTTCTGGGAGTGTTTGTTGGGAACAATGCAGAGGGAGATTTACTCTGGATCTAACCCCGTGTTGTATCTGTCCTGGGAGTGTTTGTTGGGGACAGTGCAGAGGGAGATTTACAGTCACTCGAGGCGGGGAATCGAACCCAGATCCCTGGCGCTGTGAGTCAGCAGTGCTAACCACTGTGCCACCGTGTCGCCCGGTGATGAGACAGAATGTTTGCCAAAGTGCACAGAAATAGGCAGCATTGTCAGCATTTTAGCTGGAAGCTTCAAATGACAAAGGGATCTTAATAGTAGAGTCACAGAATCCCTGCAGTGCAGAAGGAGACCATTCAGCCCATCGAGTCTGTACTGACTCTCTGACACAGTATCTTACCAAGGCCCTTGACCCAGCCCTATCCCCGTAAGCCCACACATTTACCTTAATCCACCGAACCTACACAGCTTTGGACAGGAAACGGCAATTTACTGTGTCCAATCCACAAATTTGGAAAATACTGGGATGGATTGAGAAATGGTTTCCGGGCAGAAAACAGAGCTCAGATACAAATGGGCCCTTTGGCCCAACTTTTCCCTGCCACCCAGTTTTTACCATTAAGCTCGTATCAAATGCCTTGCGTTTGGCCCAAATCCCTCCACACCAATCTTACCAGAATAACTGTCGAAATGCTTTTTAAAATATAAAATTGTGTCCGCTTCTACTACGACCTCTGGCAGCTTGTTCCAATCCCTCACCACCCTATGTGTGAAAAGAATTGCCCTCTGGACCCTCTCCCCTCTCACCTTAAAGCTGTGTCTTCTAGTTTTAGACTCCCCTCCCTTTTGGAAAAGATGTTGACGAGCTTCTCAAAGAACAAAGAGAATTACAGCACAGGAACAGGCCCTTCGGCCCTCCAAGCCTGCACCAACCATGCTGCCCGACTGAACTAAAACCCCCTACCCTTCCGGGGACCATATCCCTCTATTCCCATCCTATTCATGTATTTGTCCAGACGTTCCGTAAAACTCACTATCGTATCTGCTTCCACTACCTCCCCCGGCAGCGAGTTCCAGGCACCCACCACCCTCCGTGTAAAAAAACTTGCCTTGTACATCTCCTTTAAACCTTGCCCCTCACACCTTAAACCTATGCCCCCTAGATTTTGAATCTTCCACCCTGGTAAAAAGCTTCTGACTATCCACTCTGTCCATGCCCCTCATAATCTTGTAGAATTCTATCAGGTCATCCCTCAACCTCCGTCGTTCCAGTGAGAACAAACCAAGTTTCTCCAATCTCTCCTCAGGGCTAATGCCCTCCATACCAGGCAACATCCTGGTAAATCTTTTCTGAACCCTCTCCAAATTCTCCACATCTTTCTGGTCGTGTGTCGATCAGAATTGAACACTATATTCCAAGTGCGGCCTAACTAAGGTTCTATAAAGCTGCTATATCCATGCCCTCATTATTTTAGAGACCTCTATAAGAACACCACTAAGCCAACTCAAGGGAAAAAAAGTCCCAGAGTATCCAGCCTCTCAGTATAACTCAAACCATCAGGACCCCTTGGCATCCCAGTAATTCTTTTCTGCACACTTTCCAGCTTAATCATCTCCTTTCTATAAGGGTGACCAGAACAATACACAGCATTCCAAGTGTGGTCTTACCAATGTCTTGTACAACTCCAACAAGACGTCCCAACTCCTGTATTCCATGTTCTGACCAATGAAACCAAGCATGTGGAATGCCTTCTTCACCACTATATCCACCTGTGACCCCACTTTCAAAGAGCTATCAATCTGTACCCCGAGATCCCTTTGTTCTGTAACTCTCACCAACACCCTACCATTAACTGAGTAAGTCCTGTGTTGGTTCGATCCACCAAAATGTATCACCTTGCATTTATCTAAATTAAACTCCATCTGCCATTCAACAGCCCACTGGCCCAATTGATCAAGATCCCATTGCAACCCGAGATAACCTTCTTCACTGTCCACTATGCCACAAATCTTGGTGTCAACTGCAAACTTACAAACCATGCCTCCTAAATTCTCATCCAAATCATTAATATAAATGACAAATAACAGTGGACCCAGCACTGATCCCTGAGGCACCCCGCTGGTCACAGGCCTCCAGTTTGACCAAAAAAACAACCCTCTACAACCACCCTCTGTCTTCTGTCATCAAGCCTATTTTATATCCATTTGGCTACCTCACCCTGGATCCCGTGAGATTTAACCAAATCCTGTCTGCTTTTGTTTTTAAATGTTTACATTATTAAACACTGAAACCTCTTGCCCTTGTTGGGAATATCAGTGCGGTTTGAGAAAAGCAAACACTGATCCCACACTCAACACCCCCCAACACAGGACTGAGCAGAGAGTGTGAAATGTGACTGGTGTGAGTGTGGATTGTCTTTTAAAAGTGGGTAAGAAACACTCCTCCATTTTCAAATCTTTACCTTGTTTATGTAGCGTGTCGGACTCCCCTGACACTCACTATCCATCTGAATTAATCTCTACTCCTCACTGTCTAACTGTTACTCTCTGCATTGCTCCCTCTCCCTATCTCTCTGTTACTCTGCATCGCTCCATCTCTCTCTCTTCCTCTCCCTCTCTCTCTCTCTCCCTCTCCCTCTCACCCTCTCCCTCTCTATCTCTCTCATCCACCATGTTGTTTATCGTTAAGGGGTCTAATCACGGAGAATTCAAACACTCTTTCTGTTTCTGTCTTGGCAGAATTAGCAACATCAGTGGATATTTCAAGACTGGATTCACACAACACAGACAGAACGCTGGTGAGCTCAGTACACGTGGTACCTGAATGTTACAATAAGATAGAATCTGTATTCAGACAACTGTCACCCCACAGGGTCCAAACTTCACCGTGTTAACTTGATTTGATTTGATTGATTTGAATTGGGATGCAGTGAAAAGTATTGTTTCTTGTGCGCTATACAGACAAAACATTCTGTACATAGAGTACACAGGGAGAAGGAGAGGAAAGGGTGCAGAATATAGTGTTGCAGTTACCGATAGACTGTAGAAAAAGATCAGCTCACACACACACTCTCTCTTACACACTCTTAGACACACACATAATCTCACGCACACACACGCTCTCTCTCTCTCGCACACACACTCTCTCACACACTCAGACACACACACTCTCTCACACACACACACACACTCTCTCTCACACACATGCTCTCTCTCTCTCGCACACACACTCTCACACTCTCAGACACACACACTCTCTCACACACACACACACACACACACTCTCTCACACACACACGCTCTCTCTCACACACACACTCTCTCACACTCTCAGAGACACACACACTCTCTCTCACACACACACACACACACACACACTCTCTCAGATGCACTCTGTCTCCATCACACATTGTCTCTCTTTCTCACACTCTCCCTCTCACACACACACACACAAAGTCATATTCTCTCTCACACACACACATTCTCTCTCACACACACACTCTCTCTCACACACACACATTCTCTCTCACACACACAATGTAGAGGGAGATATACGCTGTATCTCACCCGATGCTGTACCTGTCCTGGGTGTGTTTGATGTGTAGGCAGCTTTTCCCTGTATCTATCCCCATGCTGTATCTGTCATTGGAATATTTGATAGTCATGATGTGGAGATTTGATAGTTATTTGATAGTGACAGTGCAGAGGGAGCTTTATCTGTATCTAACCCCGTGCTGTACCTGTCCTGGGAGTGTTTGATGGGGACAGTGTAGAGGGAGCTTTACTCTGTATCTAACGCCGTGCTGGACCTGTCCTGGGAGTGTTTGATGGGGACAGTGTAGAGGAAGCTTTACTCTGTATCTAAGCCCGTGCTGTACCTGTCCTGGGAGTGTTTGATGGGGACAGTGTAGAGGAAGCTTTACTCTGTATCTAAGCCCGTGCTGTATCTGTCCTGGGAGTGTTTGATGGGAACAGTGTCGAGGGAGCTTTACTTTGCATCTAATCCCGTGTTTCAGTTACTGATAGACTGCAGAGGAAGATCAGGTCACACACATGCTCTCCATACACACTCTCAGACACACACACACACATGCTCTCTCTGTCTCTCACACACACATACACTATCTCTTACGCACTCTCTCTCTCACACACACACACTCTTTCTCTCTGTCTCACACACTTTCTCTCTCTCTCACACACTTTCTCACACACATTCTCTCACACACACTTTCACGCTCACACACTCTCACCCATGCACACTCTCTCACTGGCACACTCTCACACACATGCACACATACACTCACTCTCTCACACACATACACTCTCTCATAAGAACATAAGAACATAAGAAATAGGAGCAGGAGTAGGCCATCTAGCCCCTCGAGCCTGCCCCGCCATTCAATAAGATCATGGCTGATCTGACGTGGATCAGTACCACTTACCCGCCTGATCCCCATAACCCTTAATTCCCTTACCGATCAGGAATTCATCCATCCGCGCTTTAAACATATTCAGCGAGGTAGCCTCCACCACCTCAGTGGGCAGAGAATTCCAGAGATTCACCACCCTCTGGGAGAAGAAGTTCCTCCTCAACTCTGTCTTAAACCGACCCCCCTTTATTTTGAGGCTGTGTCCTCTAGTTTTAACTTCCTTACTAAGTGGAAAGAATCTCTCCGCCTCCACCCTATCCAGCCCCCGCATTATCTTATAAGTCTCCATAAGATCCCCCCTCATCCTTCTAAACTCCAACGAGTACAAACCCAATCTCCTCAGCCTCTCCTCATAATCCAAACCCCTCATCTCCGGTATCAACCTGGTGAACCTTCTCTGCACTCCCTCCAATGCCAATATATCCTTCCTCATATAAGGGGACCAATACTGCACACAGTATTCCAGCTGCGGCCTCACCAATGCCCTGTACAGGTGCATCAAGACATCCCTGCTTTTATATTCTATCCCCTTCGCAATATAGGCCAACATCCCATTTGCCTTCTTGATCACCTGTTGTACCTGCAGACTGGGCTTTTGCGTCTCATGCACAAGGACCCCCAGGTCCCTTTGCACGGTAGCATGTTTTAATTTGTTTCCATTGAGATAGAATAGTAATCCCATTTGTTATTATTTCCTCCAAAGTGTATAACCTCGCATTTATCAACGTTATACTCCATTTGCCATATCCTCGCCCACTCACTCAGCCTGTCCAAATCTCTCTGCAGATCTTCTCCGTCCTCCACACGATTCACTTTTCCACTTATCTTTGTGTCGTCTGCAAACTTCGTTACCCTACACTCCGTCCCCTCCTCCAGATCATCTATATAAATGGTAAATAGTTGCGGCCCGAGTACCGATCCCTGCGGCACGCCACTAGTTACCTTCCTCCAACCGGAAAAACACCCATTTATTCCGACTCTTTGCTTCCTGTCGGATAGCCAGTCCCCAATCCACTTTAACACACTACCCCCAACTCCGTGTGCCCTAATCTTCTTCAGTAGCCTTTTATGGGGCACCTTATCAAACGCCTTTTGGAAATCCAAAAACACCGCATCCACCGGTTCTCCTCCATCAACCGCCCTCGTCACATCTTCATAAAAATCCAACATGTTCGTCAAGCACGACTTTCCCCTCATGAATCCATGCTGCGTCTGATTGATCGAACCATTTCTATCCAGATGCCCTGCTATCTCCTCTTTAATAATGGATTCCAGCATTTTCCCTACTACAGACGTTAAGCTGACCGGCCTATAGTTACCCGCCTTTTGTCTCCTTCCTTTTTTAAACAGCGGCGTAACATTAGCCGTTTTCCAATCAACCGGCACTACCCCAGAATGCAACGAGTTTTGATAAATAATCACTAACGCATCCACTATTACCTCTGACATTTCTTTCAATACCCTGGGATGCATTCCATCCGGACCCGGGGACTTATCCACCTTCAGTCCCATTAGTCTACCCAGCACTGCCTCTCTGGTAACATTAATTGTATTAAGTATTTCTCCTGCTGCCAACCCTCTATCGTTAATATTTGGCAAACTATTTGTGTCCTCCACCGTGAAGACCGACACAAAAAACTTATTTAAAGACTCAGCCATATCCTCATTTCCCACTATTAACTCCCCCCTCTCGTCCTCCAAGGGTCCAACATTCACTCTAGCCACTCTATTCCTTTTTATATATTTATAAAAACTTTTACTATCATTTTTTATATTAATTGCTAGCCTAGCTTCATAGTCTATCCTTCCTTTCTTTATCGCTTTCTTAGTCTCTCTTTGTTGTTTCTTAAATTTTTCCCAATCACTTGTTTCTCCACTATTTTTGGCCACTCTGTACGCAGCTGTTTTTATTTTAATACTCTCCTTTATTTCCTTCGTTATCCACGGCTGGTTCTCCCTTTTCTTACAATCCTTGTTTTTTGCTGGAATATATTTTTGCTGAGAACTGAAAAGGATCTCCTTAAAAATCCTCCACTGTTCCTCAGCTATCCTACCTGCCAGCCTGCTCTCCCAGGCTACCTTAGCCAATTCATCCCTCATCCTATCATATTTCCCTCTGTTCAAACAGAGGACACTGGTTTGGGACCAAACTTTCTCCTCTTCCATCTGAATCAGAAATTCGACCATATTGTGGTCACTAGACCCAAGAGGGTCCTTCACAATAAGATCCTTAATTCTACCTACCTCGTTACACAATACCAGATCCAAAATAGCTCGTTCCCTCGTCGGTTCCGTAACATGCTGTTCAAGGAAACTATCCCGACAGCATTCTAAGAACTCTTCCTCCATTCCACCCTTACCGACTTGAGTCTGCCAGTCAATGTGCATGTTGAAGTCCCCCATGATTATTGCCGTTCCGTTTTTACACGCATCCCTTATCTGCTTGTTTATAGCCCTCCCTACCTCAACATTATTATTTGGGGGCCTATATACCACACCTACTAGTGTCTTTCTCCCTCTACTATTCCTCATCTCTACCCATAATGATTCCACGTTTTGTTCCTCAGAGCCTATGTCATCCCTCAGTACTACCCTGATATTATCTCTTATTAATAGCGCGACCCCACCACCTTTTCCTTCCTGTCTATTCTTCCTAAACGCCTGATACCCCTGGATATTCATCTCCCAGTCCTGGTCACCTTTCAGCCACGTTTCTGTAATGGCCACTAGATCGTACCCACTTGTGCTGATTTGCACCATCAACTCATTTACCTTGTTCCGAATGCTTCGTGCATTCAGGCAAAGTGTCCTTATTCCAGCTTTTATCTGGACCCGCTTTGATGAGTCGCGAACACCCTCTCCCTCTACTCCCTTATCTAAATTACCGCCTTCATTCACTTGCACCCTCTCCTCTACCATTAATTTTGTAATTCCCCTTACCCCTGCATCCTCCACCCCATCAATTAGTTCCTTGATCCTAGTCAACTCTTCTAGCTCCCCTCCCCCCAACCTATCTAGTTTAAATTCTCCCCAGTAACCTTAGCCAACCTACCGGCCAGGATATTGGTCCCCGTGTGATTCAAGTTCCACCCGTTTTTTGTATACAGATCACCCCTGCCCCTAAAGAGGTCCCAATGGTCCAGGAACCTGAATCCCTGCCCCCTGCACCAGTCCCTCAGACACACATTCATCTTCCACCTCACTCCATTCCTGCCCTCACCTTCCCGTGGCACAGGCAGTAATCCTCTCTCACACACATACACTCACTCTCTCACACATACACTCTCTCTCTCACACATACACTCTCTCTCAAACATATACTCTCTCTCTCACGCACACACTCTCACACACACACACTCTCTCACACACACACACACTCTCTCTCTCGCACACACTCTCTCGCACACACTCTCTCACACACACTCTCTCTCAGACAAACTCTCTCTCGCACACACTCTCTCTCTCACACACACACTTTCTCACATACTCTTTCTCTCGCACACACTCTCTCACACACACACACACTCTCTCTCTCTCACACACACACACATTCTCTCACACACACTTTCTCACACACACACACAATGATGGGGCAAAATGTAGAGGAAGATTTGAGCTGTATCTAACCCCGTGCTGTACCTGTCCTGGGTCTGTTTGATGTGCACAATGTGGAGGCAGCTTTTCCTTAAATCTAGCACCATGCTGTATCTGTCATTGGATTATTTGATGGGGACAGTGTATAGGGAGCTTCTCTCTGTATCTAAACCCATGCTGTACCTATCCTGGGTGTGTTTGATGGGGACAGTGTCGAGGGAGCTTCACTCTGTATCTAAACCCATGCTGTACCTGTCCTGGGAGTGTTTGATGGGGACAGTGTCGAGGGAGCTTTACTCTGTATCTAGCCCCGTGCTGCACCTGTCCTTGGTTTGTCTGATGGGGATATTGTAGAGGGAGCTTTACTCCATATCTAACCCCCTGCTGTATCTGTTCTTGGAGTGTTTGATGAGGACAGTGAAGTGGGAGCTTTACTCTGTATCTAACCCCGTGCTGTATCTGTCCTGGGAGTGTTTGATGGGGACAGTGTAGAGGGACCTTTTCTCTGTATCTAACCCCGTGCTGTACCTGTCCTGGGAGTGTTTGATGGGACAGTGTAGAGGGACCTTTTCTCTGTATCTAACCCCGTGCTGTATCTGTCCTGGGAGTGTTTGATGGGGACAGTGTAGAGGGACCTTTTCTCTGTATCTAACCCCGTGCTGTATCTGTCCTGGGGATGTTTGATGGGACAGTGAAGTGGGAGATTTACTCTGTATCTAACCACTTCCTGTATCTGTCCTGGGAGTGTTTGATGGGAACAGTGTAGAGGGAGCTTTACTCTGTATCTAACCCCGTGCTGTATCTGTCCTGGGAGCGTTTGATGGGAACAGTGTAGAGAGAGCTTTACTCTGTATCGATCTCTGTGCTGTTCCTGTACCTTTCCTGGGAGTGTTTGATGGGATCAGTGTCGAGGGAGCTTTACTTTGCATCTAATCCCGTGTTTCAGTTACTGATAGACTGTAGAGGAAGATCAGGTCACACACACGCTCTCCTTACACACTCTCAGACACACACACACACACACACACATGCTCTCTCTGTCTCTCACACACACATACACTATCTCTTATGCACTCTCTCTCTCACACACATGCTCTTTCGCTCTGTCACACATACTTTCTCTCTCACACACTTTCTCTCACACACACTTTCACGCTCACACACTCTCACCCATGCATTCTCTCTCACTGACACACTCTCACACACATACACTCACTCTCTCTCACACACATACACTCACTCTCTCACACACATACACTCACTCTCTCACACATACATACACTCACTCTCACACACATACACTCACCCTCTCACACACATACACTCACCCTCTCACACACATACACTCACTCTCTCACACACACATACACTCACTCTCACACACATACACTCACCCTCTCACACACATACACTCTCTCTCACACACATACACTCACTCTCACACACACACACACTCACTCTCACACACATACACTCACTCTCTCACACACATACACTCACCCTCTCACACACATACACTCACTCTCACACACATACACTCTCTCTCTCACACACATACACTCACCCTCTCACACACATACACTCACTCTCTCACACACATGCACTCTCTCTCTCACACGCATACACTCACTCTCTCACACACATACACTCTCTCTCTCACACACATACACTCACTCTCACACACATACACTCACCCTCTCACACATATACACTCACTCTCACACACATACACTCACTCTCTCACACACATACACTCACTCTCTCACACACATACACTCACTCTCACACACATACACTCACTCTCTCACACACATACACTCACTCTCTCACACACATACACTCACTCTCTCACACACATACACTCACTCTCTCACACACATGCACTCTCTCTCTCACACGCATACACTCACTCTCTCACACACATACACTCTCTCTCTCACACACATACACTCACTCTCACACACATACACTCACCCTCTCACACATATACACTCACTCTCACACACATACACTCACTCTCTCACACACATACACTCACTCTCTCACACATATACACTCACTCTCACACATACACTCACTCTCTCACACACATACACTCACTCTCTCACACACATACACTCACTCTCACACACATACACTCACTCTCTCACACACATACACTCTCTCTCTCACACGCATACACTCACTCTCTCACACACATACACTCACTCTCTCACACATATACACTCACTCTCACACACATACACTCACCCTCTCACACACATACACTCACTCTCTCACACATACACTCTCTCACACATACACTCTCTCTCAAACATGTACTCTCTCACACACACACACTCTCTCTCACACACACACTCTCTCTCACACACACACTCTCTCTCACACACACACTCTCTCTCACACACACACTCTCTCTCACACACACACTCTCTCTCACACACAGACTCTCTCTCGCACACACTCTCTCTCACACACACACACTTTCTCACACACTCTTTCTCTCGCACACACTCTCTCACACACACACACACACTCTCTCTCTCACACACACACACACATTCTCTCACACACACACACACACACACACAATGATGGGGCACAATGTAGAGGAAGATTTGAGCTGTATCTAACCCCGTGCTGTACCTGTCCTGGGTGTGTTTGATGTGCACAATGTGGAGGCAGCTTTTCCTTTAATCGAGCACCATGCTGTATCTGTCATTGGATTATTTGATGGGGACAGTGTATAGGGAGCTTCTCTCTGTATCTAACCCCGTGCTGTACCTGTCCTGGGTGTGTTTGATGGGGATAGTGTAGAGGGAGCTTCACTCTGTATCTAGCCCCGTGCTGCACCTGTCCTTGGTTTGTCTGATGGGGATATTGTAGAGGGAGCTTTACTCCATATCTAACCCCCTGCTGTATCTGTTCTTGGAGTGTCTGATGAGGACAGTGTAGAAGGAGCTTTACTCTGTATCTAACCCCGTGCTGTATCTGTCCTGGGAGTGTTTGATGGGGGACAGTGTAGAGGGAGCTTTACTCTGTATCTAACCCCGTGCTGTACCTGTCCTGGGAGTGTTTGATGGGAACAGTGTAGAGGGAGCTTTACTCTGTATCTAACCCCGTGCTGTATCTGTCCTGGGAGCGTTTGATGGGAACAGTGTAGAGAGAGCTTTACTCTGTATCGAACTCTGTGCTGTACCTGTACCTTTCCTGGGAGTGTTTGATGGGAACAGTGTCGAGGGAGCTTTACTTTGCATCTAATCCCGTGTTTCAGTTACTGATAGACTGTAGAGGAAGATCAGGTCACACACACGCTCTCCTTACACACTCTCAGACACACACACACACACACACACACATGCTCTCTCTGTCTCTCACACACACATACACTATCTCTGACGCACTCTCTCTCTCACACACATGCTCTTTCGCTCTGTCACACACACTTTCTCTCTCACACATACACTCTCTCTCACACATACACTCTCTCTCAAACATGTACTCTCTCTCACACACACACACTCTCTCTCACACACACACTCCCTCTCACACACACACTCCCTCTCACACACACACTCCCTCTCACACACACACTCCCTCTCACACACACACTCCCTCTCACACACACACTCCCTCTCACACACACACTCCCTCTCACACACACACTCCCTCTCACACACACACTCTCTCTCACACACACTCTCTCTCACACACACTCTCTCTCACACACAGACTCTCTCTCGCACACACACTCTCTCTCGCACACACACTGTCTCATACACACACACGCACTCTCTCACGCGCTCGCTCTCTCTTGTACACGCTCTCTCTCACACACACGCTCTCTCTCTCGCACACGCTCTCTCTCTCGCACACACTCTCTCACACACACTCTCTCTCTCACACACACACACTCTCTCTCACACACACTTTCTCTCCCGTGCTGTACCTGTCCTGGGTGTGTTTGATGTGCACAATGTGGAGGCAGCTTTTCCTTTAATCTAGCACCATGCTGTATCTGTCATTGGATTATTTGATGGGGACAGTGTAGAGGGAGCTTCACTCTGTATCTGAACCCGTGCCGTACCTGTCCTGGGAGTGTTTGATGGGGACAGTGTAGAGGGAGATTCACTCTGTATCTAAACACGTGCTGTACCTGTCCTGGGTGTGTTTGATGGGGACATTGTCGAGGGAGCTTCACTCTGTATCTTAACCCGTGCTGTACATGTCCTGGGAGTGTTTGATGGGGACAGTGTAGAGGGAGATCTACTCTGTATCTAACCCCATGCTGTATCTGTTCCGGGAGTGTTTGATGGGGACAGTGGAGAGGGAGATCTACTCTGTATCTAACCCCGTGCTGTACCTGTCCTGGGAGTGTTTCATGGGGACAGTGTTGAGGGAGCTTTCCTCTCTATCTAATCCCGTGCTGTACCTGTCCTTGGTTTGTCTGATGGGGATATTGTAGAGGGAGCTTTACTCTGTATCTAACCCCGTGCTGTACCTGTCCTGGGTGTGTTGGATGGGGACAGTGTAGAGGGAGGTTTACTCTGTATCTCAACCCGTGCTGTACATGTCCTGGGAGTGTTTGATGGGGATAGTGTAGAGGGAGCTTTACTCTATATCTAACCCCGTGCTGTATCTGTTCTGGGACTGTTTGATGGGGACTGTACAGTGAGCTTTACTCTGTATCTAACCCCATGCTGTACCTGTTCTGGGAGTGTTTGATGGGGACAGTGTAGCGGAACCTTTATTCTGTACCTAACCCCGTGTTGTGCTTGCTGTACCTGTCTTGGGAGTGTTTGATGGGGACAGTGTAGTGGGAGGTTTACTCTGTATCTAACCCGTGCTGTACCTGTCCTGGGAGTGTTTGATGGGGACAGTGTAGAGGGAGCTTTACTCTGTATCTAACCCCGTGCTGTACCTGTCTTGGGAGTGTTTGATGGGGACAGTGTAGTGGGAGCTTTACTCTACATCTAACCCCGTGCTGTACCTGTCCTGTTAGTGTTTGATGGGGACAGTGTAGAGGGAGCTTTACTCTGCATCTAACCCCGTGCTGTACCTGTCCTGGGTGTGTTTGATGGGGATAGTGTAGAGGGAGCTTTACTCTGTATCTACACCCATGCTGTATCTGCCCTGGGAGTGTTTGATGGGGACAGTATGGAGGGAGCTTTACTCTGTATCGAACTCTTTGCTGTGTCTGTCCTGGGAGTGTTTGATGGGGACAGTGTAGAGGGAGCTTTACTCTGTATCTAACCCCGTGCTGTATCTGTCCTGGGTGTGTTTGATGGGGACAGTGTACAGCGAGCTTTACTCTGTATCTAACCCCGTGCTGTATCTGTCCTGAGTGTGTTTGGTGGGGACAGTGTCGAGGAAGGTTTTCTCTGCATCGAAATACTTGAGGTATCCACTCTTCGATCGCTTCAATGTGGGAACAAACAGGGATCTAATTTTACCCAGTAATTGGATGGAGCTCTTGGGGCTAAAGTGGGATCAGGATGTTGAATTTGATGATCAGCCATGATGATAATGAATGTTGGAGCAGGCTGGAAGGGCCGAATGGCCTCCTCCTGCTTCTAGTTTGTGTGTTTATAAATGATGAAAAGGCAGCAGCAGTGGGAGTTCAATATGTGTGGATATTTCACAGCTGTATTCACACAATACACACAGCAATGTCGCTGATATTTTGGAAATGCTGCAAATGTTGTCAAACACAATACGCAGGGGACCTTAATGTTGCAATGTTACTCCCAAACTGTCATCCCACAGGGGCAACATTTCTGTACAATGTGAGTGAATCATAAGTTAATATAGTTCAGTTTCAATGTTTAAAATAACCAGTCACTTTTCTGTGGCTGCTTTGGGAATGTCAGTGGAATGTAGTTCACAGTAAAGTGTGAACAATTGTATTGGGGAATAATTGGAAACAGTTTCCATTGAGAGCTTCCTGCATTCTGGAAATGTGTGTGATCTATTCAGAGATTGGAAATGATGGATGAATAAAGATACAGTTCTTTGTTACTGACATTAGATTGTGACTCTTGAAGTTTCACCAGTTCCATGTGCTGAGAGAAAGGAATGATTAAGCAACATCCAGCATTCAAATTCTTCAGATAAGTTTAAAAGGCAGTGAAAGACTGAATACACAAACTCTGAGACAGACAGACACAACTGTATCCACAGCTTAAACTTCATGTTTGAATCTGCAGAGATGAGATCATGGTTGGAATAAACAAGAGTCCACACTGGGATGCTGAGCAATTTGAGTTCTGTTTTTCCTAAAAAGTCAATCTAAAAATCTGCAATTAAAAATTCCTTGGACAGAGCAGAGGGGATTTTACTCTGTGTGTTGTGTTTGGGTTGGAAGTGTTTTCTGAGCAGGGTGGTACAATGGCACAGTGGTTGGCACTGCTGCCTCACAGCGTCAGGAACCCGGGTTCAATTCCAGCCTCGGGTGACTGTCTGTGTGGAGTTTGCACATTCTCCCCGTGTCTGCGTGGGTTTCCTCCGGGTGCTGCGGTTTCCTCCCACACTCCAAAGATATGCGGGCTATTTTGATTGGCTTTGCTAAATTGCCCCTTAGTATCCAGGGATGTGTAGGTTCGGGGAATTAGCTCTGGTAAATGCATGGCATTATGCGGATAGATGCTCTTTCGGAGAGTCAGTACAGACCCGATAGGCTGAATGGCCTCCTTCTGCACTGTGGTGATTGTATGGTTTTTGTGTCTATGAAGATTTACTCTGAAACACTGGGATTGAGGTTAAGGAGTGATTTAATGAAACCCTTCAAAATAATAAGTGAAATGGAGAGGGTTAATAAAGAAGAAAGCTAAAAGCAAAATACTGCAGATGCAGGAATCAGGGGTGGCACAGAGGTTAGCACTGCTGCCTCAGAGCACCAGGGACCCGGGGTCGAATCCAGGCTTGGGTCACTGTCTGTGCAGAGTCTGTACATTCTCCCCATGTCTGCGTGGGTTTCCTCCGGCTCTCTCTCACTCACACGCACAAACTCTCTCACTCACTCACACACACACACATGTACTCTCTCTCACTCACACACACACACACTCACTCTCACTCACTCTCACTCACACACACTCTCTCACACACACACACTCTGACACACACTCTCTCTCACACACACACACTCTCTCTCTCACTCACACACACTCTCTCACACACACACACTCTGACACACACTCTCTCTCACACACACTCACTCTCTCACTCACACACACACACACATATACTCTCTCTCACTCACACACACACACACTCACTCTCACTCACACACACTCTCTCACACACACACACTCTGACACACACTCTCTCTCACACACACTCACTCTCTCTCTCACTCACACACTCTCTCTCTCTCACACACACACACTCTCACACACACTCTCTCTCTCACTCACACACACACACACTCTCTCTCTCACACACACTCACTCTCACTCACACACACTCTCTCTCAGACACAGACACTCCCTCTCTCTCTCTCGCACACACACACTCTCTCTCTCACACACACACTCTCTCTCTCACACACACTCACTCTCTCTCACACACACTCACTCTCTCTCTTACTCACACACACTCTCTCTCTCACTCACACACACACTCTCACGCACACACTCTCTCTCACACACACTCACTCTCAGACACAGACACTCCCTCTCACTCACACACACACACACACACACTCTCTCTCTCACACACACTCACTCTCACTCACACACACTCACTCTCACTCACACACACTCTCTCTCAGACACAGACACTCCCTCTCTCTCACACACACACGCACTCTCTCTCTCACACACACTATCTCTCTTTCACACACACACGGTCTCTCTCTCACACACACATATACTCTCTCTCACACACACACACACACACTCTCTCTCACACACACACACACTCACACACACACACTCTATCTCACACACACACACTCTATCTCACACACACACAATCTATCTCACACACACACACACACTCTGTCTCACACACACACACACTCTCTCACACACACACACACACACACACAGTCTCTCACACACACACACTCTCTCTCACATACACACTCTCACACACACTCTCTCTCAGACACAGACACTCCCTCTCTCTCTCACACACACTCTCTCTCTCACACACTCACTCTCTCTCACTCACACACACACTCTCTCTCTCGCTGACACACACACACTCTCATAAGAACATAAGAACATAAGAAATAGGAGCAGGAGTAGGCCATCTAGCCCCTCGAGCCTGCCCCGCCATTCAATAAGATCATGGCTGATCTGACGTGGATCAGTACCACTTACCCGCCTGATCCCCATAACCCTTAATTCCCTTACCGATCAGGAATCCATCCATCCGCGCTTTAAACATATTCAGCGAGGTAGCCTCCACCACCTCAGTGGGCAGAGAATTCCAGAGATTCACCACCCTCTGGGAGAAGAAGTTCCTCCTCAACTCTGTCTTAAACCGACCCCCCTTTATTTTGAGGCTGTGTCCTCTAGTTTTAACTTCCTTACTAAGTGTAAAGAATCTCACCGCCTTCACCCTATCCAGCCCCCGCATTATCTTATAAGTCTCCATAAGATCCCCCCTCATCCTTCTAAACTCCAATGAGTACAAACCCAATCTCCTCAGCCTCTCCTCATAATCCAAACCCCTCATCTCCGGTATCAACCTGGTGAACCTTCTCTGCACTCCCTCCAATGCCAATATATCCTTCCTCATATAAGGGGACCAATACTGCACACAGTATTCCAGCTGCGGCCTCACCAATGCCCTGTACAGGTGCATCAAGACATCCCTGCTTTTATATTCTATCCCCCTCGCGATATAGGCCAACATCCCATT
>NW_027590527.1:230000-242500 GCF_964213995.1 Mustelus asterias
TTGAAAGGAGATTCAGAAAGTGTCAATTAGATTGTGTCTCTTTGCAGAAGTTGAGTATTTCACAGGAGATGCCTTGAGATAAACCAATGTCTGCGTAACTTTCAAAGTCTCCAGACGCATGAAGGGGGCAGAGATTTTGTAATATTCAGAGCAGGAGATGCCAGACAATCACAGAATTGAAGATGTGAGGCCATCTCTTGTTTCTGAATGTCAATCTGTAGCTTTTAAACTTTAGTCCTGGGCTAATCATTCCAAGTTTGCAATCCCACACTTTGCTGTTGTGAATTTTGAGTTGTAAATTTTCTGAAATTGATTCTGTAATAAAAATCCCTGCAGGATGCAATGATTCCCATTCTGTCTGCTGCTGCCAAGCCCCAGTTTGTGTCTCAGTTTCACTCTTTATCAACCATTTAAGATCCAAGAGCCATAGAATTCCTACACTGCAGAATGAGGCCATTCAGCCCAACAAGCCTGCCCCGACAATAATCCCACCCAGGCCCGAATCCTCCTGACACTAAGGGGCAATTTAGCAAACGTGCAAACTCCACACAGTCACTCGAGGCGGGGAATCGAACCCAGATCCCTGGCGCTGTGAGTCAGCAGTGCTAACCACTGTGCCACCGTGTCGCCCGGTGATGAGACAGAACGTTTGCCAAAGTGCACAGAAATAGGCAGCATTGTCAGCATTTTAGCTGGAAGCTTCAAATGACAAAGGGATCTTAATAACAGAATCACAGAATCCCTGCAGTGCAGAAGGAGACCATTCAGCCCATCGAGTCTGTACTGACTCTCTGACACAGTATCTTACCAAGGCCCTTGACCCAGCCCTATCCCCGTAACCCCACACATTTACCTTAATCCACCGAACCTACACAGCTTTGGACAGGAAACGGCAATTTACTGTGTCCAATCCACAAATTTGGAAAATACTGGGATGGATTGAGAAATGGTTTCCGGGCAGAAAACAGAGCTCAGATACAAATGGGCCCTTTGGCCCAACTTTTCCCTGCCTTCCAGTTTTTACCATTAAGCTCGTATCAAATGCCTTGCGTTTGGCCCAAATCCCTCCATACCAATCTTACCAGAATAACTGTCTAAATGCTTTTTAAAATATAAAATTGTGTCCGCTTCTACTACGACCTCTGGCAGCTTGTTCCAATCCCTCACCACCCTATGTGTGAAAAGAATTGCCCTCTGGACCCTCTCCCCTCTCACCTTAAACCTATGTCTTCTAGTTTTAGACTCCCCTCCCTTTTGGAAAAGATGTTGACGAGCTTATCAAAGAACAAAGAGAATTACAGCACAGGAACAGTCCCTTCGGCCCTCCAAGCCTGCACCAACCATGCTGCCCGACTGAACTAAAACCCCCTACCCTTCCGGGGACCGTATCCCTCTATTCCCATCCTATTCATGTATTTGTCCAGACGTTCCGTAAAACTCACTATCGTATCTGCTTCCACTACCTCCCCCGGCAGCGGGTTCCAGGCACCCACCACCCTCTGTGTAAAAAAACTTGCCTTGTACATCTCCTTTAAACCTTGCCCCTCACACCTTAAACCTATGCCCCCTAGATTTTGAATCTTCCACCCTGGTAAAAAGCTTCTGACTATCCACTCTGTCCATGCCCCTCATAATCTTGTAGAATTCTATCAGGTCATCCCTCAACCTCCGTCGTTCCAGTGAGAACAAACCAAGTTTCTCCAATCTCTCCTCAGAGCTAATGCCCTCCATACCAGGCAACATCCTGGTAAATCTTTTCTGAACCCTCTCCAAATTCTCCACATCTTTCTGGTCGTGTGTCGATCAGAATTGAACACTATATTCCAAGTGCGGCCTAACTAAGGTTCTATAAAGCTGCTATATCCATGCCCTCATTATTTTAGAGACCTCTATAAGAACACCACTAAGCCAACTCAAGGGAAAAAAAGTCCCAGAGTATCCAGCCTCTCATTATAACTCAAACCATCAGGACCCCTTGGCATCCCAGTAATTCTTTTCTGCACACTTTCCAGCTTAATCATCTCCTTTCTATAAGGGTGACCAGAACAATACACAGCATTCCAAGTGTGGTCTTACCAATGTCTTGTACAACTCCAACAAGACGTCCCAACTCCTGTATTCCATGTTCTGACCAATGAAACCAAGCATGTGGAATGCCTTCTTCACCACTATATCCACCTGTGACCCCACTTTCAAGGAGCTATCAATCTGTACCCCGAGATCCCTTTGTTCTGTAACTCTCACCAACACCCTACCATTAACTGAGTAAGTCCTGTGTTGGTTCGATCCACCAAAATGTATCACCTTGCATTTATCTAAATTAAACTCCATCTGCCATTCAACAGCCCACTGGCCCAATTGATCAAGATCCCATTGCAACCCGAGATAACCTTCTTCACTGTCCACTATGCCACAAATCTTGGTGTCAACTGCAAACTTACAAACCATGCCTCCTAAATTCTCATCCAAATCATTAATATAGATGACCAATAACAGTGGACCCAGCACTGATCCCTGAGGCACCCCGCTGGTCACAGGCCTCCAGTTTGACCAAAAAAACAACCCTCTACACCCACCCTCTGTCTTCTGTCATCAAGCCTATTTTATATCCATTTGGCTAACTCACCCTGGATCCCGTGAGATTGAACCAAATTCTGTCTGCTTTTGTTTTTAAATGTTTACATTTTTAAACACTGAAACCTCTTGCCCTTGTTGGGAATATCAGTGCGGTTTGAGAAAAGCAAACACTGATCCCACACTCAACACCCCCTCAACACAGGACTGAGCAGAGAGTGTGAAATGTGACTGGTGTGAGTGTGGATTGTCTTTTAAAAGTGGGTAAGAAACACTCCTCCATTTTCAAATCTTTACCTTGCTTATGTAGCGTCTTGGACTCCCCTGACACTCACTATCCATCTGAATTAATCTCTATTCCTCACTGTCTAACTGTTACTCTCTGCATTGCTCCCTCTCCCTACCTCTCTGTTACTCTGCATCACTCCATCTCTCTCTCTCTCTCTTCCTCTCTCTCTCTATCCCTCTCATCCACCATGTTGTTTATCGTTAAGGGGTCTAATCACGGAGAATTCAAACACTCTTTCTGTTTCTGTCTTGGCAGAATTAGCAACATGAGTGCAAATTTCAAGACTGGATTCACACAACACAGACAGAACGCTGGTGAGCTCAGTACACGTGGTACCTGAATGTTACAATAAGATAGAATCTGTATTCAGACACCTGTCACCCCACAGGGTCCAAACTTCACCGTGGTAATTTGATTTGATTTGATTGATTTGTGTTGGGATGCAGTGAAAAGTACTGTTTCTTGTGCGCTATCCAGACAAAACATTCTGTACATAGAGTACACAGGGAGAAGGAGAGGAAAGGGTGCAGAATATAGTGTTGCAGTTACTGATAGACTGTAGAAAAAGATCAGCTCACACACACACTCTCTCTTACACACTCTTAGACACACAACATAATCTCACACACACACACGCTCTCTCTCTCTCACACACACACACACTCTCTCTCTCACACACACACACTCTCTCACACACACGCTCTCTCTCTCTCACACACACACGCTCTCTCTCTCACACACACACACACTCTCTCTCACACACACACACTCTCTCACACTCTCAGACACACACATACTATCTCACACACGCACACACACTCTCTCTCACACACACACACTCTCTCTCACACACACACACTCTCACACTCTCAGACACACACATACTATCTCACACACGCACACACACTCTCTCTCACACACACACACACTCTCTCTCTGTATCTCACCCGATGCTGTACCTGTCCTGGGTGTGTTTGATGTGTGGCAGCTTTTCCCTGTATCTATCCCCATGCTGTATCTGTCATTGGAATGTTTGATCGTCATGATGTGGAGATTTGATAGTTATTTGATAGTGACAGTGTAGAGGGAGCTTTATCTGTATCTAACCCCGTGCTGTACCTGTCCTGGGAGTGTTTGATGGGGACAGTGTAGAGGGAGCTTTACTCTGTATCTAACCCCGTGCTGTACCTGTCCTGGGAGTGTTTGATGGGGACAGTGTAGAGGGAGCTTTACGCTGTATCATAGAAATCATAGAAATCATAGAAACCCTACAGTGCAGAAGGAGGCCATTCGGCCCATCGAGTCTGCACCGACCACAATCCCACCCAGGCCCTACCCCACATATTTTACCCGCTAATCCCGCTAACCTACGAATCTCAGGGGCAATTTTTAACCTGGCCAATCAACCTAACCCGCACATCTTTGGACTGTGGGAGGAAACCGGAGCACCCGGAGGAAACCCACGCAGACACGAGGAGAATGTGCAAACTCCACACAGACAGTGACCCGAGCCGGGAATCGAACCCAGGACCCTGGAGCTGTGAAGCAGCAGTGCTAACCACTGTGCTACCGTGCCGCCCCGTGCTGTACCAGTCCTGTGTGTGTTTGATGGGGACAGTGTAGAGGGAGCTTTACTTTGCATCTAATCCCGTGTTTCAGTTACTGATAGACTTTCGAGGAAGATCAGGTCACACACACGCTCTCCTTACACACTCTCACACACACACACACACACACACATGCTCTCTCTGTCTCTCACACACACATACACTATCTCTTACGCACTCTCTCACACACACGCTCTTTCTCTCTGTCACACACACTTTCTCTCTCACACACATTCTCTCACACACACTTTCACGCTTACACACTCTCACCCATGCATTCTCTCTCACTGACACACTCTCACACACATACACTCAGTCTCTCACACACACATACACTCACTCTCTCACACACACACACTCACTCTCACACACAAACACTCACTCTCTCACACATACACTCTCTCTCAAACATGTACTCTCTCTCACACACACACACACTCTCACATACACACTCTCACGTACACGCTCTCTCTCACGTACACGCTCTCTCTCACGTACACGCTCTCTCTCACGCACACGCTCTCTCTCTCGCACATGCTCTCTCTCTCGCATACACTCACTCTCTCTCGCACACACTCTCTCTCTCACACACACACACGCACTCTCTCACGCACACTCTCTCTCACGCACACGCTCTCTCACACACACACTCTCTCTCTCGCACACTCTCTCTCACACACACACTCTCTCTCTCACACACACACTCTCTCTCTCGCACACTCTCTCTCACACACACACTCACTCTCTCGCACACTCTCTCTCACACACACACACTCTCTCACGCACACGCTCTCTCTCACGCACACGCGCTCTCTCTCACACACTCTCTCGCACAGTCTCTTTCTCACACACACACTCTCTCACACACACACACTCTCTCTCACGCACACGCTCTCTCACACACACACTCTCTCTCTCGCACACTCTCTCTCACACACACACTCTCTCTCACACACACACTCTCTCACGCACACGCTCTCTCTCACGCACACGCGCTCTCTCTCACACACTCTCTCGCACAGTCTCTTTCTCACACACACACTCTCTCACACACACACACTCTCTCTCACGCACACGCTCTCTCACACACACACTCTCTCACGCACACGCTCTCTCTCACGCACACGCGCTCTCTCTCACACACTCTCTCGCACAGTCTCTTTCTCACACACACACTCTCTCACACACACACACTCTCTCTCACGCACACGCTCTCTCACACACACACTCTCTCTCTCGCACATGCTCTCTCACACACACACTCTCTCTCTCGCACACACTCTCTCTCACACACACACACTCTCTCACACACACACACTCTCACACACACACACTCTCTCTCTCGCACACGTTCTCTCTCTCGCACTCACTCTCTCTCGCTCACGTTCTCTCTCTCACACACACACACTTTCTGACACACTCTCTCTCGCACACACACTCTCTCTCACACACACATTCTCTCACACACACTCTCTCTCTCTCACTCTCTCACACACTCTCTCTCTCACTCTCACACACACTCTCTCTCACACACACTCTCTCTCTCACTCTCACACACACTCTCTCTCACACACACTCTCTCTCTCACTCTCACACACACTCTCTCTCACACACACTCTCTCTCTCTCACTCTCACACACACTCTCTCTCACACACACTCTCTCTCTCACTCTCACACACACTCTCTCTCACACACACTCTCTCTCTCACTCTCACACACACTCTCTCACACACACAGTCTCTCTCACACACTCTCTCTCTCTCGCACACACTCTCTCTCTCACACAATCTCTCTCACACACACATACAGATACACTCTCTCTCTCACACACACACACACACATTCTCTCTCTCACACACACACACACACACACAATGATGGGGCAAAATGTAGAGGAAGATTTGAGCTGTATCTATCCCCGTGCTGTACCTGTCCTGGGTGTGTTTGATGGGGACAGTATGGAGGGAGCTTTACTCTGTATCTAACCCCGTGCTGTATCTGTCCTGGGAGTGTTTGATGGGGATAGTGTAGAGGGAGCTTTACTCTGTATCTAACCCTGTGCTGTATCTATCCTGGGAGTGTTTGATGAGGACAGTGAAGTGGGCGCTTTACTCTATATCTAACCACTTGCTGTATCTCTCCTGGGAGTGTTTGATGGGGACAGTGTCGAGGGAGCTTCACTCTGTATCTCACCCCGTGCTGTATCTGTTCTGGGAGTGTTTGATGGGGACAGTGTAGAGGGAGATTTACTCTGTATCTAATCCCGTGCTGTACCTGTCCTTGGTTTGTCTGATGGGGATATTGTAGAGGGAGCTTTACTCTGTATCTCACCCCGTGCTGTATCTGTTCTTGGAGTGTTTGATGGGGACAGTGCAGAGGGAGCTTTACTCTGTATCTAACCCATGCTGTCCCTGTTCTGGGAGTGTTTGATGGGGACAGTATCGAAGGAGCTTTACTCTGTATCTAACCCGTGCTGTACCTGTCCTGGGCGAGTTTGTTGGGGACAGTGCAGAGGGTGCTTTACTCTATATCTAACCCCGTGCTGTATCTGTTCTGGGACTGTTTGATGGGGACAGTGTTAAGTGAGCGTTACTCTGTATCTAACCCCGTGCTGTACCTGTCCTGGGAGTGTTTGATGGGGACAGAGTAGAGGGAGCTTTACACTGTATCTAACCCCGTGCTGTATCTGTCCTGGGTGTGTTGGATGGGGACAGTGTAGAGGGAGCTTTACTCTGTATCGAACCCCGCGCTGTATCTGTCCTGGGAGTGTTTGATGGGGGCAGGCTAGAAGGAACTTTACTCTGTATCAAACTCCGTGCTGTATCTGTCCTGGGAGTGTTTGATGGGGACAGAGTAGAGGGAGCTTTACACTGTATCTCACCCCGTGCTGTATCTGTCCTGGGTGTGTTGGATGGGGACAGTGTAGAGGGAGCTTTACTCTGTATCGAACCCCGTGCTGTATCTGTCCTGGGAGTGTTTGATGGGGGCAGGCTAGAAGGAACTTTACTCTGTATCTAACTCCGTGCTGTATCTGTCCTGGGAGTGTTTGATGGGGACAGTATGGAGGGAGCTTTACTCTGTATCTAACCCCGTGCTGTACCTGTCCTGGGAGTGTTTGATGGGGACAGTGTAGAGGAAGCTTTATTCTGTACCTAACCCCGTGCTGTACCTGTCCTGGGAGTGTTTGATGGGGACAGTGTAGAGGAAGCTTTATTCTGTACCTAACCCCGTGCTGTGCTTGCTGTACCTGTCTTGGGAGTGTTTGATGGGGACAGTGTAGAGGGTCCTTTACTCTGTATCTAACCCCGTGCTGTATCTGTCCTGGGAGTGTTTGATGGGGACAGTGTAGAGGAAGCTTTACTCTGTACCTAACCCCGTGCTGTACCTGTCCTGGGAGTGTTTGATGGGGACAGTGGAGAGGGAGCTTTACTCTGTATCGAACCCCATGCTGTATTTGTCCTGGGAGTGTTTGATGGGGGCAGTCTAGAAGGAACTTTACTCTGTATCTAACTCCGTGCTGTACCTGTCCTGGGAGTGTTTGATGGGGGACAGTGTAGAGGGAGCTTTACTCTGTATGTAACCCCGTGCTGTATCTGTCCTGGGGGTGTTTGATGGGGACAGTGTAGAGGGAGGTTTTCTCTGCATCGAAACACTTGATGAATCCACTGTTCGATCGATTGAATGTGAGAACAAAGAGGGATCTAATTTTACCCAGTCATTGGATGGAGCTCTTGGGGCTAAAGTGGGAAAAGGATGTTGAATTTGATGATCAGCCATGATCATAATGAATGTTGGAGCAGGCTGGAAGGGCCGAATGGCCTCCTCCTGCTTCTAGTTTGTGTGTTTATAAATGATGAAAAGGCAGCAGCAGTGGGAGTTCAATATGTGTGGATATTTCACAGCTGGATTCACACAATACACACAGCAATGTCGCTGATATTTTGGAAATGCTGCAAATGTTGTCAAACACAATACGCAGGGGACCTTAATGTTGCAATGTTACTCCCAAACTGTCATCCCACAGGGTCAACATTTCTGTACAATGTGAGTGAATCGTAAGTCAATATAGTTCAGTTTCAGTGTTTAAAATAACCAGTCACTTTTCTGTGGCTGCTTTGGGAATGTCAGTGGAATGTAGTTCACAGTAAAGTGTGAACAATTGTATTGGGGAATAATTGGAAGCAGTTTCCATTGAGAGCTTCCTGCATTCTGGAAATGTGTGTGATCTATTCAGAGATTGGAAATGATGGATGAATAAAGATACAGTTCTTTGTTACTGACATTAGATTGTGACTCTTGAAGTTTCACCAGTTCCATGTGCTGAGAGAAAGGAATGATTAAGCAACATCCAGCATTCAAATTCTTCAGATAAGTTTAAAAGGCAGTGAAAGACTGAATACACAAACTCTGAGACAGACAGACACAACTGTATCCACAGCTTAAACTTCATGTTTGAATCTGCAGGGATGAGATCATGGTTGAAATAAACAAGAGTCCACACTGGGATGCTGAGCAATTTGAGTTCTGTTTTTCCTAAAAAGTCAATCTAAAAATCTGCATTTAAAAATTCCTTGGACAGAGCAGAGGGGATTTTACTCTGTGTGTTGTGTTTGGGTTGGAAGTGTTTTCAGAGCAGGGTGGTACAATGGCACAGTGGTTGGCACTGCTGCCTCACAGCGTCAGGAACCCGGGTTCAATTCCAGCCTCGGATGACTGTGTGTTTTGAGTTTGCACATTCTCCCCGTGTCTGCGTGGGTTTCCTCCGGCTGCTCCACTTTCCTCCCACAGTCTGAAAGACACGATGGTTAGGGTGCATTGGCCGTGCTAAATTCTCCCTCAGTGTAGCCGAACAGGTGCCGGAGTGTGGCGACTTGGGGGATTTTCACAGTGAGTTCTGTTTTTCCTTAAAGTCAATCTAAAAATCTGCAATTAAAAATTCCTTGGACAGAGCAGAGGGGATTTTACTCTGTGTGTTGTGTTTGCAGTGGGTGGCACAGAGGTTAGCACTGTTGCCTCAGAGCACCAGGGACCCGGGTTCGATTCACGGCTTGTTCACTGTCTGTGCGGAGTCTGTACATTCTCCCCGTATCTGCGTGGGTTTCCTCCGGGCGCTCCACTTTCCTCCCACAGTCTGAAAGACACGATGGTTAGGGTGCGTTGGCCATGTTAAATTCTCCCTCAGTGTAGCCGAACAGGTGCCGGAGTGTGGCGACTTGGGGATTTTCACAGTAACTTCGTTGCAGTGTTAATGTAAGCCTACTTGTGACACTAATAAGTAAACCTAAACTTAAAACTGAAACAAAAACAGAAAATGCTGCAAAATCTCAGCAGGTCTGACAGCATGGGCATGCTTTGGGAACCTTAATTACAGAAAAACTGATATAGGAGAATGGTGGGACAGGAGGAGCTGGGGACGGCCCATAGGCAAGGTGGCACCATGGTTAGCACTGCTGCCTCTCAGCGCCAGGGGCCCGGGTTCAATTCCAGCCCTGAGTGACTGTCTCTCTGAGTCTCCACATTCTTCCCGTGTCTGCGTGGGATTCCTCCGGGTACCCCGGTTACCTACCACACTCCAAACATGCCAAGGTTAGCTGGATTGGCCAGGGTAAATTGCCCCTTAGAATCCAAAGATGTGCAAGTTAGCTGGATTGGCCATGTTAAATTGCCCAATATCGTTAAGGGGTCGAATCACGGAGAATTCAAACACTCTTTCTGTTTCTGTCTTGGCAGAATTAGCAACATGAGTGCAAATTTCAAGATTGGATTCACACAATACAGACAGAACGGTCTTTATATAATGGCTTCTGCAAATGCTGGTGAGCTCAGTACATGTGGTACCGAATGTTACAATAAGATAGAATCTGTATTCAGACAACTGTCACCCCACAGGGTCCAAACTTCACCGTGTTAATTTGTGCCTATGGGCCTTCCCCAGCTCCTGTTGTCCCACCATCCTCCGATATCTGATATCCTTTCATTCTGGCTCCCAGAACAACCCCAATTTTAATAGTTTCACATTGTGAGTGAGACTGTGGGAGTGTTCTCTATCTGTGTGTGAGCAGTTCCAGCCTGTCCAGTACTGTCAGAATTTTATACCTTTCAATTAGATCCCCGCTCACTCTTCTACATTCCAGTGAATACAGGCCCAGCCGACCCAATCTCCCCTCAGACATCAATGCTGCCATCCCAGAAATCAGTCTGGTGAACATTCACTGCTCTCCCTCTGTGGCAAGTACATCCTTCCTCAGATAAGGAGAGGAACACTGTACACAAGACTCCAGGTGTGGTCTCACCGAGGCTCTGTCCAGCTGCAGTAAGACATCCTTGCTCTTCTACTCGAACCCTCTTGCAATGAAGGACAACATCCCATTGGTCTTCCTAACTGCTTGCTGTAGCTGCATGCTTGCTTTCAGTGACTGGTGTTCTCAGATACCCAGGTCCCTTTGTACAACATTTCCCAATCTATCACCATTCAACTAATACTCTGCCATTCTCTTCCTCCGTCCAAAGTGGATAACGTCACATTTATCCACATTATTCTGCATCTGCCATGTATTTCCCCACTCACTCAACTTGTCTAAATCACCCCGAAGCCTCTTCACATCCTCCCCATCACTCACATTCCCACCAAGTTTCGTCTCATCAGCAAACTTGAGAATATTACGTTTGGTTCCCTCATCCAAATCACTGATGTGTTTTGTGAATAGCTGGGACCCAAGAACTGACCCCTGCGGGACCCCACTCGTCACTGCCTGTTACTTAGAAAAAGATTCATTTCTTCCTACTCACTGTTCCCTGTCTGTGAACCAATTCTCAATCCGTGCCATTATATTCCCACAATCCCATGCACTTTAATTTAGCGCACTAACCTCCTATGTGGCACCGCTCCACCCATTTGTGTACAGTGTAGATTTACCAGAATGATACCAGGACAGCAAGGGTTAAATCACAAGGTGGTAAAATAACACAAACGAGGATTGTATTCCCCGGTTTTTCGAAGGATCAGCGGCTGATTATTTGAAAGTTTTCAGGAGAATAATGGAAACTGGTTGAACCATAGAATCCCAGTGCAGAAGGAGGCCATTCAGCCCATCGAGTCTGCACCGAATCTCTGACAGAGTATCTGAGCCACACCCTTTCCCCTACCCATTCCCCATAGCCCCACACATTTACCATGGCCAATCCACCTCATCTAAACATTCTAAGGGGCAATTGAGCATGGCCAGTCCACCTAACCTCGACATCTTTGAACTGTGGGAGGAAACCGGAACACCCGGAGGAAAGCCATGCAGAATCGGGGAGAACGTGGAAATTCTACACAGACAGTCACCCAAGGCTGGAATTGAACCCGGGCCCCTGGCACTGTGAGGCAGCAGTGCTAACCACTGTGCCACCATGCCTATGGGCCTTCCCCAGCTCCTCCTGTCCCACCATCCTCCGATATCTGTTTTCCTTTCATTCTGGCTCCCAGAACAACCCCAATTTTAATAGTTTCACATTGTGAGTGAGACTGTGGGAGCTTTCTCTATCTGTGTGTCTGTCTGTGTGTGAGACTGTGTGTGTGTGTGTGTGTGAGACTGTGCGTGTATCTGTGTGTGTGTGTCTGTGCATCACTGCGTTTGTTGTCAGTGAGTTTTGTGTGTGTTTCACTATCTTCCTGTCTCTCAGTCCCCCAGTCCCAGAATCTGCTTCTCTTTACACAGATGCTGCCTGTCCTGCTCAGTATTCCGGCATTGACTATTTCACAATCTGAGGAGTTGTGAATGCTGCGATCATCAGCGAACATCTCACCTATGGAGGGAAGGTCAGTGATGGAGCAGCTGAAGATGGTTGGGGCCTCGGACACTCACCCTGAGGAACTCCTGCACTGATGTCCCAGGACTGAGAGGATCGGCTTTGAGATAATCGGCACATTGGGGGAAAGCTTGGAAAGCAGAGGATGCTGATTTAAGGTAAATGGCGACAGCGGCAACATGAGGCAATATCTGTGGCTTTGGAGTGATCCTTGTTGTACCCCACTATTAGCTGC
>NW_027590527.1:247500-250000 GCF_964213995.1 Mustelus asterias
CTGTCCTTGGTTTGTCTGATGGGGATATTGTAGAGGGAGCTTTACTCCATCTAACCCCCTGTTGTATCTGTCCTTGGTTTGTTTGATGGGGACAGTGTAGAGGGAGCTTTACTCTGTATCTAACCCATGCTGTCCCTGCCCTGGGAGTGTTTGATGGGGACAGTGTAGAGGGAGATTTACTCTGGATCTAACCCTGTGTTGTATCTGTCCTGGGAGTGTTTGTTGGGGACAGTGCAGAGGGAGCTTTACTCTATATCTAACCCCCTGTTGTATCTGTCTTTGGAGTGTTTGATGGGGATAGTGCAGAGGGAGCTTTACTCTGTATCTAACCCATGCTGTACCTGTCCTGGGAGTGTTTGATGGGAACAGTGTAGAGAGAGCTTTACTCTGTATCAAACTCTGTGCTGTACCTGTACCTTTCCTGGGAGTGTTTGATGGGAACAGTGTCGAGGGAGCTTTACTTTGCATCTAATCCCGTGTTTCAGTTACTGATAGACTGTAGAGGAAGATCAGGTCACACACACGCTCTCCTTACACACTCTCAGACACACACACACACACACATGCTCTCTCTGTCTCTCACACACACACATGCTCTCTCTGTCTCTCACACACACATACACTATCTCTTACGCACTCTCTCACTCACACACATGCTCTTTCTCTCTGTCACACACGCTTTCTCTCTCACACATTCTCTCACACACACTTTCACGCTCACACACTCTCACCCATGCATTCTCTCTCACTGACACACTCTCACACACATGCACACAGTCTCTCACTCACATACACTCACTCTCTCACACACACTTTCTCTCTCACACACATTCTCTCACACACTTTCACGCTCACACACTCTCACCCATGCATTCTCTCTCACTGACACACTCTCACACACATGCACACAGTCTCTCACTCACATACACTCACTCTCTCACACATACACTCTCACACACACACTCTCTCACACACACACTCTTTCTCTCGCACACACTCTCTCTCTCTCACACAGACAGACTCTCTCTCACGCACACGCTCTCTCGCACACACTCTCTCTCGCACACACTCTCTCACACACACACTCTCTCACACACACTCTCTCACACACACACACTCTCTCACACACGCCCTCTCTCTCACACACACTCTCTCTCTCTCACACACACGGTCTCTCTCACTCACACACACTGTCTCTCACACACTCTCTCACACACACACACACTCTCTCACACACACACTCGCTCTCTCTCACACACAGACACTCTCTCTCTCACACACACACAGACACTCTCTCTCTCACACACACACACACACCCTCTCTCACACACAGTCTCTCTCACACACACACCTCTCACACACACTCTGTCTCTCTCACACACACTCTCTCTCACACACATAGAACATAGAACATTACAGCACAGAACAGGCCCTTCGGCCCACGATGTTGTGCCGACCTTCATCTGAAACCAAGATCAAGCTATCCCACTCCCTACCATCCTGGTGTGCTCCATGTGCCTATCCAATAACCGCTTAAATGTTCCTAAAGTGTCTGACTCCACTATCACTGCAGGCAGTCCATTCCACACCCCAACCACTCTCTGCGTGAAGAACCTACCTCTGATATCCTTCCTATATCTCCCACCATGAACCCTATAGTTATGCCCCCTTGTAATAGCTCCATCCACCCGAGGAAATAGTCTTTGAACGTTCACTCGATCTATCCCCTTCATCATTTTATAAACCTCTATTAAGTCTCCCCTCAATCTCCTCCGCTCCAGAGAGAACAGCCCCAGCTCCCTCAACCTTTCCTCATAAGACCGACACTCCAAACCAGGCAGCATCCTGGTAAATCTCCTCTGCACTCTTTCCAGCGCTTCCACATCCTTCTTATAGTGAGGTGACCAGAACTGCACGCAATATTCCAAATGCGGTCTCACCAAGGTCCTGTACAGTTGCAGCATAACCCCACGGCTCTTAAACTCCAACCCCCTGTTAATAAAAGCTAACACACTATATGCCTTCTTCACAGCTCTATCCACTTGAGTGGCAACCTTTAGAGATCTGTGGATATGGACCCCAAGATCTCTCTGTTCCTCCACAGTCTTCAGAACCCTACCTTTGACCCTGTAATCCACATTTAAATTAGTCCTACCAAAATGAATCACCTCACTCTCTCTCTCTCTCACACACACGGTCTCTCTCACTCACACACACTCTGTCTCTCACACACTCTCTCACACACACACACACTCTCTCACACACACACTCGCTCTCTCTCACACACAGACACTCTCTCTCTCACACACACACACACACTCTCTCTCACACACAGTCTCTCTCACACACACACCTCTCTCTCTCACACACACTCTGTCTCTCTCTCACACACACACTCTCTCTCACACACACTCTCTCTCTCACACACACTCTCTCTCACACACACACTCTCTCTCGCACACACACTCTCTCTCACACACACACACACACACACTCTCTC